>NC_066342.1:704980-729295 GCF_022539315.1 Serinus canaria | reverse complement strand
CCCGTCCACATTCCTGATGGCAGATTGGAGGAGCCACTTGGCCCTGTTAAATAAGCCGAGCTGCAAGTAGTGCAAGCTTGTGTCTGGGATGCATCCTGCGCAACGCAGAATTTCAGGAGCCAGTCGGCCAGTCTGGGCCACAGTCCTCCAAACACCAATGCCGGGCTTTTTCCATGGGAAAGAAAACTCACTTGGCTGACTTCCTGGTGGCAGATTGCATGAGCCACCTGAAACTGACCAAACAGCACAAGTTGCAAGTGGTACCAGCTTGGGTCTTGCAGGCATCCTGTTCAATACGGAATTTCCGAAGCCAGCGGGCCACTCCTGGCTACAGGGCCCTGGACACGAATGCCAGTCCTTTTCCCTGGGAAACAAACCTCATCTGACCACCATCCTGATGGCAGATTGCATGAGCCACTTGGCTCTGTCAAACCAGCCCGAGTTGCAAGTGATGCCAGATTGGGTCTGGCAGGCATCCTGCGCAATGCGCAATTTTAGGAGCAAGCTGGCCACTCTGGGCCACAGGCCATGGAACACCAATACCAGCCCTTTTCCCTGGGAAAGAAAACTCAACTGCCTTGCGTCCTGATGGCAGATATCAAGAGACACCTGGCACTGTCAAACTGGACCAAGTTGCAAGTGGTGTCAGCTTGGGTCTGAGACACAATGTGGAATTTCAGGAGCCAGCCGGCCACTCCGGGCCACACGTCCCGAAGCACCAAACTTTTCACCGGTAAACAAAACTCACCCGTCTGCATTTCTGATGGCAGATGGCAGGAGCCCCTACGCAATGTGAAACCAGCCTGAGTTGCAAGTTGTGGTATTGTCCACAAGGGTCCCAGGATGAGGGAAGAGACGAGAAAGTTGACTCCATGTATCAGAAAGCTTGATTTATTATTTTATGATAGATAATATATAAAACTATACTAAAAGAATAGAGGAAAGGATTTCATCAGAAGGCTAAGCTAAGAATAGAAAAGGAATGAATAACAAAGGCTTGTCTCTGACCAAGACAGTCTGGACAGGTGAACTGTGATTGGCCCTTAATTGGAAACATCCTGATGAGGCCAATCACAGATTCCCCCTGTTGCATTCCACAGCAGCAGATAAGAATTGTTTACAGTTTGTTCCTGAGGCCTCTCAGCTTCTCAGGAGGGACAAATCCTAAGGAAAGGATTTTTCATAAAACATGTCAGTGACGTCTCACCCTTTTTTATTTTAAATAAATTAAAAAGAAAAATGTTTGCAATTTCATCTGCTGGGCCAAGCAGAGGAAAGAACAAGCACCTGAGAGGCTATGTGTTGCCAATCAAAACATCAATCAAATGCTGGTGTGGAACCATCAAGGAAATTCTTCACCTGTAAAACACCAAATTCCATCACATCACCAAAACAATCTTAAGATATAAGAAAATGCAAAAACAGTGCAAAGAAAGTTCATTGCTTCAAGTCCAAACAGCTGAGTTTCAGGAAAAAGTCCACAGTGAAGATGTTCCTTTTTGACATCGCTGAAAGACCCTTTTGGTCCTGAAACAGGCTTGCAAAATTTTGGCTTTGCAATGCTTTTTGAGCTGCTAGCTCTCTCAACTCTTCTTATTTCTTTTTTTTTCTTTTTTTTTTTTTTTTTTTTTGTCTGAAAGAGCAGCAGCAGAGAGGAGCCACTGAGGCCCTGTGGGGGCCCTGGCCCTCGTGGAAGGAACAGGGATCCCAGACCTGGCTCACAGAACGGTGGCCCAGGCCCTTGTGGAAGGATCAGAGATCCCAGACCTGGCTCACAGAACGGTGGCCCAGGTTCTGACGGGGGAAGCAAAGCCCCTGAAATAAACAGGGCAGGAGATATCTCTCCTTTTTGATGTCTCTATTAAAAGTGATCAGCTCAAGGCTGGGAAGCCCGATGGATCTGCGGGTTCACCGTCGCAGCTCCCTGGAGTGACTCGGAGGAGGAGGCAAATGCAGTTTTGTCCACCAGGGGACAGAGCTGGGGGTCCGGCCTCACGAGAGCAGGCAGGGGTATACACCCCCAGGATCCCGATTTTCAGTTGGCAGTCTTGGCTCCTCACTCTAATCAACATCTTCTGAAGTTGTGGTGAGGGGCCATTAAGGTTTTCAGAGTCTCTGCTGGCTTCTCACCTCACCCCTGATGTCTAGAGACTACTTTGATCTCTGAATTCTATATTGGCTCGCTGGTTTAGGGGTTTATTAATTGCGTTTGGAATAGGGGCTTGCCCCATTGCATTTTTGCTCTAAACTTATCTGCATATCAACTCTTGGTTCCCTCCCCTCCACCGTCTGGGGGAATGCCATCCTCCCACCTGGCCACAAGCAGGGTGATGCTGATACAATAGAGTGAATTCTCAACTATAGATGGCTACTGACCCGATACTTAACAGGTGATTCGACAAGCAGCTAACAAAAGCACTCCTCTACCAGAACTGGTAAAACTTGTAATTCTACTTTTGGAAAAAACAATGGGTAACCCTTTTCTTGTTCATAACAGCCCCCAAACCCAACAGGTGCTGGCCCGGCGGAGGCCCTGGCCCAGGGAACTGAGCCAAACAGCCCAGACCCGGCCCGCAGAGCGGGCTCTGTGTTCTCTCAACCCGGCACCCTGCTGCCAATGCCTGAGCAGCACGAGTGACCGAACATTTCATCCTCTCTGAAGCGGTGCAGACCAGCAGATGGGGAAGAGAAGCTTTCCCAGGGATCATCACCCCAGATCTGGGGGTGCTTTGTCCCCAGAGCAAGTGAGCGATGCTCACTTTCCACTGTTTCTCCTGCCTCTGCAACGCAAATGCAAAAGGTGTTCCTCCTTTCTGCCCCTCGGTACCACCCCCACCAGGCTCGGGACCAGAGGCAGAAGGCTCAGGATCCACCTCCCCCACGCCGCTGGGGCGCGTGGGGGGAGTCAGGCATTCCAACCCCCAGTGGGAACCTCCAAACCAAACCCGAATCGGCCCGCGAAAAACGCTGAGTTTGAAAGCAGGCAGACGGGCTGAGCCCGCAATCAGCTGTCGAGCCACAACCCCCCCACGGAGGGGCAGGCCGGCATCCCCTTCCCCTGCCCCAGCTCCACCCGCAGGGGCAGCCTCGGAACAGGCCGAAAAGCTCGGGGGGAATCCAGACTGATCGCAGGCGCCGCGGTGGCCGCCGCGGGGAGCGGCAGAGCCATGGACAGCTCCGATGATGGTTCTGCTTGGTGGTTCTCAACCTCAGCCTCCTCCACCAGCGTGGCAGGCGAAGGTGAGGCCGCCGTGGTCAGAGCCCTCACGGGCAGTGCTGGAGGGTCGGACGCGGGAGGGACTGGCGCCGGCGGCGTGGGATCAACCCCCGCCGGCACCGCTGTGAACGCAATTGCCGGCTGCGATGCAGAAGGAGAAGGGACAGGGGCTGCAGGTCCCGACTCCGGGACGGGCTGCCGTCGATCATCGCTGCTGTCGAGTGTGTCGCCTAGCAACTCGGGCGAAGCCGCGGGAGGCGGTGCTTCTGCCACAGGAACGCCGACAAACTCTGCTGGAAGTGACGGGTCCGGCCCGGCTGCAAGCGAGGCTGCCGGAGGGGCTGCAAGGACCGGCGCCTCCCGCGGGGCAGGCTGGGGTGGGGCCCGCGGCTCTGGCTCGAGTGACAGAGCCAACTTACCTCCCCCCGAGAGCAACGAGGTGGGGGAAGCGGTTCCGTCGGAGCATGCTCCAAAGGCGCAGAAAAAACTTTTCTTCTGCTGCGGGCAAAGCTTCGCCCCCCCGCCCCGATTCGGGGGAGCTGGGAACCTGCAGGCCGTGGTTTTGCTCAAACTCCACTCTTGCCAGCTCCAGCGAAAAACCCCTTAATTTCGCAATCTTCTCGAATGAATATTCGTTCAATTTCAAAATTGGGAAGAGAGTTTCGAATGCTGGATAACTGTGAGGAGTTCCAAATCCCTCATGGTGCAAAGCATCCTCGAAAACCAATGCCATGCAGTCCCGTACGTAGGAATCAAGGGAATACAATAGATCAGGGAAAAAGCCATCGTATTTTGTCCATCTGAAAAACTCATAGAAATGTCTCTTCACCATAGGAACTCTATATTCATGACCCCATTTTTTCCAGCTGTCAATAATTTTTTCATCTCCGAAAGAGAATGGAACCTCTGCCTCCGTAGGCACCCTCTTCCACATCCTAGCCCACCTTGCACGAAGGGCAGCATTTTTAGGAAGGGAACTGTAAACAGTACCTTGTGACAGTGTCCTCTGGGCTTCAGCAGGCTGCTCTGTGCTGCGAAGACTTCCGGACATCTTGTCTCGGAGACTTTTCAAAAGGTTCTCTCTGTGGCCAGACTTGGCTGTGACCTCTGTCCAATTTTAGGATCTTCAGTTCTTCAGCTCCTGGCTAGAAGCCACTTCTGTGGTCGCTTGTGTAGGTGACCATCGATGCCAAACACTCGGGGTTTACCCAAATGTAGCAATGCTCCTCTGGGCTTACCAAATGAAGAATTCTTCTTCACTCAGGGTCCAATTGTGGTGATTTCTTCACTCGAGGCACCATCTGTCAGTTCTGTCCTCGGTGTTCACCTTTTGTGGTGGTGCTCCTTTTTTCCACTCAGAGGTCACCATTTGTTGTATTGTCCATAAGGGTCACAGGATGAGGGAAGAGATGTGAAAGTTGACTCCATGTATCAGAAAGCTTGATTTATTATTTTATGATAGATAATATATTAAAACTATACTAAAAGAATAGAGGAAAGGATTTCATCAGAAGTCTAAGCTAAGAATAGAAAAGGAATGAACAACAAAGTCTTGTCTCTGACCGAGACAGTCTGGGAAGGTGATCTGTGATCGGCCCTTAATTGGAAACAACCTAATGAGGCCAATCACAGATTCCCCCTGTTGCATTCCACAGCAGCAGATAGGAATTGTTTACAGTTTGTTCCTGAGGCCTCTCAGCTTCTCAGGAGGGGAAAAATCCTAAGGAAAGGATTTTTCATAAAACATGTCGGTAACAGCAAGAGATGCCAGCTTGGGTCAAGGAGGCATCCTGTGCATGGCGTAATTTTAGGAGCCAGCTGGCCACTCTGGGCCTCAGGCCCCGGAACAGAAACGCTTGTCCCTTTCTCTGGGAAACCAAACTCACCCGCACACATTCCTGATGGCAGATTGCATGAGTCACCTGGCAATGTCAAACCCGACCGAGTTTGTGCTGGTTCCAGCTTGAGTCTGGGAGACATACTGCCCAATGTGGAAATTTAGGAGCCGGCCAGCCACTCCAGGCCACAGGTCTTCAAACTGCAATGCCACCTATTTTCCCTGGGAAACAAAACTCACCTGCCCGTGTTCCTGATGTCAGATTGCTGGAGCCACCCTGGACTGTCAAACCAGCCTGAGTTGCAAGAGGTGCCCGCTTAGGTCTGGGAGGCATCCTGCGCAATGCGGAATTTTAGGAGCCAGCCGGCTACTCGAGGCCACAGACCCCGAACACCAACACCAGCCCTTTTCCCTGGGAAAGAAAATTCAACTGCCTTGCGTCCTGATGGCAGATATCAAGAGACACCTGGCACTGTCAAACCAGACCAAGTTACAAGTGGTGTCAGCTTGGGTCTGAGACACAATGCAGAATTTCAGGAGCCAGCTGGCCACTCCGGGCCACACGTCCCGAAGCACCAAACTTTTCACCGGTAAACAAAACTCACCCATCTGCATTTCTGATGGCAAATGACAGGAGCCCCGATGCATGGTGAAACCAGCCCGAGCTGGCACAGGTGCGAACTTGGGTCTGCGAAACATCTTGCGCAATGCGGAATTTAAGGAGCCAGCCGGCCACACTGGGCCACAGGCCTTGAAACACCAATGCCAGCCCTTATCCCTGGGAAAGAAAACTGACACGGACAAATTCCTGGTGGCAGATGGCAGGAGCCACTTGGCCCTGATAAACAAGCCTGAGCTGCAAGTGGTGCTAGTTTCGGTCAGGAAGGCATCCTGCACAATTTCAGGAGCCAGTCGGCTACTCTGGGCCACAGTCCCCCAAACACCAATGCCGGGCTTTTTCCCTGGGAAAGAAAACTCACTTGGCCGACTTCCTGGTTGCAGATGGCAAGAGCCACCTGGTACTGGCCAAACAGCGCAAGTTGCAAGTGGTACCAGCTTGGGTCTTGCAGGCATCCTGTTCAATACGGAATTTCCGAAGCCAGCGGGCCACTCCTGGCTACGGACCCCTGGACACGAACGCCAGTCCTTTTCCCTGGGAAACAAACCTCATCTGACCACCATCCTGATGGCAGATTGCATGGGCCGCTTGGCTCTGTCAAACAAGCCCTAGTTGCAAGTGATGCCAGTTTGGGTCTGGCAGGCATCCTGCGCAATACGGAATTTCAGGAGTTAGCCGGCCACGCTGGGCCACAGGCCTTCGAACACAATACCGGCCCTTTCCATGGGAAAGAAAACTCACCCGCCCGGGTTTCTGATGTCAGATTGAAGGAGCCACTTGGCACTGTCAAACAAGTCCGAGCTGCAGAAAGTACCAACTTGGGTCTGGGAGGCATCCTGCGCAATGCGGAATTTTAGGAGCCAGCCGGCTACCCGGGGCCACAGGCCCCGAACACCAACACCAGCCCTTTTCCCTGGGAAATAAAACTCAACTGCCTTGCGTCCTGATGGCAGATATCAAGAGACACCTGGCACTGTCAAACCAGACCGAGTTGGAAGTAGTGTCAGCTTGGGTCTGAGACACAATGCGGAATTTCAGGAGCCAGCTGGCCACCCCCAGCCAGACGTCTCAAAGCACCAACCTTTTCACCGGTAAACAAAACTCACCCGTCTGCATTTCTGATGGCAAATGGCAGGAGCCACTTCGAAATGTGAAACCTGCCCGAGCTGGCACAAGTGCAAACTTGGGTCTGCGAAACATCTGGCGCAATGTGGAATTTCAGGAGCCAGCCGGCCAGAATGGGCAATAGGCCTTCACTCACAAACGCGAGCCCTTTTCCCTGGCAAAGTCACCTGCCCGCATTTTTGATGGCAGATTGCATGAGCCACTTGACACTGTGAAACCAGCCTGAGTTGCAATAGGTGCGAGCTTGGGCCAGGGAGGCATTCTGCGCATGGCGTAATTTTAGGAGCCAGCCGGCCACTCTGGGCCTCAGGCCCCGGAACAGAAACGCTTGTCCATTTCTCTGGGAAACCAAACTCACCCGCCCACATTCCTGATGGCAGATTGCATGAGTCACCTGGCAATGTCAAACCAGACTGATTTTGTGCTGGTTCCAGCTTGAGTCTGGGAGACATACTGCCCAAAGTGGAAATTTAGGAGCCAGCCAGCCACTCCAGGCCACAGGTCTTCAAACTGCAACGCCACCTTTTTTCCCTGGGAAACAAAACTCACCTGCCCGGGTTCCTGATGGCAGATTGCTGGAGCCACCCTGGACTGTCAAACCAGACCGAGTTGCAAACCAGACCGAGTTGCAAGTGGTGTAAGCTTGGGTCTGGGAGGCATCCTGCGCAATACGGAATTTTAGGAGCCAGCGGGCTACTCCTGGCTACAGGCCCCTGGACACGAATGCCAGTCCTTTTCCCTGGGAAACAAACCTCATCTGACCGCCATCCTGATGGCAGATTGCATGAGCCACTTGGCTCTGTCAAACCAGCCCGAGTTGCAAGTGGTGCCAGCTTGGGTCTGAGACACAATGCGGAATTTCAGGAGCCAGCCGGCCACTCCAGGCCACACGTCCCCAAGCACCAACCTTTCCTCCAGTAAACAAAACTCACCCGTCGGCATTTCTGATGGCAGATTGCAGGAGCCACTTGACACTGTGAAACCAGCCCGAGTTGCAAGTGATGCCAGCTTGGGTCAGGGAGGCATCCTGCGTAATGTGGAATTTCAGGCGCCAGCTGGCCACTCTGGCCCACAAGTGCCCGAGCAACAACGCCGGCCCATTTCATCGGAAAACAAAACTCACCCATCTGCATTTCTGATGCCAGATGTCGGGAGCCACTTCGCAATGTCAAACCAGTCCAAGCCAGCACAGGTGCGAACTTGGGTCTGCGAAACATCTTGCGCAATGCGGAATTTCAGGAGCCAGCCGGCCACTCTGGGCCACAGGCCTTCAAACACCAACAACAGCCCTTATCCCTTGGAAAGAAAACTGACCCGGACGAATTCTCAGTAAGGGAGATAAAAAAGGATTGAGAGTTCTCAGGGGGTATGCATGTCCTTTAGGGGGAACTATGATCCTCACATGCATCCAGCGCTGTATTAAACATACCGGCTTTACAACTTTTTAAAAGTTGTGGAGTTAGTTTTTCTTTTTGCCAATCAGTAATGTCAAAATTATTTTTTAAACTTGCATGAAAAAGTAGAATCTTGTTTTCAGTTCTTTTTTTTTTTTTTTTTTTTTTTTTTTTTTTGTTGGGGCTTGGTTGCTTATTACAAGGGCACTCACTGCTTATACTTCAAGCAAGAAGTATTATTATCACTTTCCTTTTGCCCAATACATCAGGGTTTAGGAATTGATGTAATGGAAGAGGCAAGATTCATGGAAGAGGCAAGATTCGTGACTACTTTGCTTGGACAGAGTTCTGTTCATTCTCAATGACTGCTCTAAAATACTATCTCCTTAATGGCAAATGGATGTGACATGCTGATCCTCTCTCATCATAATCATGTTTAGGAACAAGACAGACATTCATGGAGCTTATCAATAAATGCATGCTTTAATATTTCTCTAGCACACCTTGTTCCTTCCTGAGACCATGCAAGAAGATCCAGTTCTTACCTCTGAGTGCATTGAAGCCTCAGCTCTTTTTCTGGTTTACCCTAATCAAGTTTGTCCTCACTGCTAAGGCCTTGCTGAGTTTGTGTGTTGAAAAATATGAGTTATGATTAACTGTTTTATGAGAAGTGAGAGACCTTGTATTTATATTTACTTCCTCCTTGGTGATGAATATGTATACACAGGAAGATACAGCTTTTCTGAGCAGATGCTGTACAACAAAATCTGTAGGCTGCTGCTCCTATTCTGTTGGAGCATTTCTTGAGCAAACCTTGTTTCAAATTTCGGTATCCATTGTTGCCACATTTCTCCTCACAGACAAAAGCAAGGCACAATTCTTCCCAAGAATATTTCTGAGATTCACATTCTCTGAACCTCAGAGAAGGGAAGGACAATTCTTATCTTATTTGCAGTCCCTGTGTTTGTGCAAAAGTAGCATGCAATATCGAGATTGTTTACCTAAAGTGATGGTGTTTTGTTTCCTTGGCCTATCAGGGCCAAGTGTGTGTGTGTTGGGACTGTCGGCTGACAGTCACGAGATTCTGTGTGGTTGTGTGCAGAGTTGAGTGCTTGGCAGATTCAGTTTAGATGTAATGTAATATAGTGTAATGTAATATAGAATAATATAGTATAATAAAGTAATTAATTAGCCTTCTGATATTAATGGAGTCAGATGCATCATTCTCCCTCATTGGGGGTGCCTGTAAATTCGATAATCCATCATTCTCATAAACAGTCATACAAACAATAATGACCCCCCATGTCGCAGGTCAGTTACACTTTCTAGACACACTCTGCAGAAAGGAAGAGTTGACACAAAATCCCTTTGCCCAGTAGTCTACTTCCCAGAGTTCTTGCTAAGAACTTCAAGAGAAATAGAAAAGTGAATGAATATACCTAAGGGAGGCAAAGAAATAGTTGTTTTACACACTCACTGAAAAATCTGTGACTCAGTGTGAACCTAAGCAGCCATTATGAAGAATGTGTGAGTGGGTTCCTCCTGTGGTCGTGTTTTCACCCTTGTTTACACTGTCTTTACACACAAACCCACCCCCACCCCCTTAGGTAGTTTTTTACTAATTTCTGTTTTGATTGCTGGGATTTTGTTTGGTTTTGTTGTTGCTTGCTTTCCCTTGTCGTGCCTTAGTTGTCCTTTGTAAGTAGAGTGAATCTGGCCAACTAATATGTTGTGCTTTGTTGTTTAATATTAAATCTGACTTTTGCTCATACCCTTGTGGGTGAATTTTTTGGCGATCTCAAGCACACTCATTTGAGACAGTTCCCCACACCATATACAGGATTTAATTTCTGGCAAAGGTTATACAAGAATTTTTCCAGGGTTCTTTCTTCATAAGAGATAACACAAAGCAGCACTTACTGGTTGGCTATTTAGATCAGGATTTTCCTGAACACCCAACAACACTGTAGGGCTTCAATTGTAATAGCATTTATACTTTGTTACTCAGCAAAAGAGTGACATTTTCAGAAAAGTACAGGACAAGGGATATTTCCTTCTTTCACAGAGAAATCTAACCATCATGTTGATTTACTTTATTCTCCAAGTCTAATTAACCTTTCCAAATTTATGTACACTATCTAAATAACCAATTACCAAGTTAAAATGCAGACTTCCTTGTTCCACAATATGACAGTGGGTACTCTAGAACAAAATCTAAGGCACATATGAGGATGCAAATTCAAAAGCATTAATATTATTCTGCAAGCAAGAAGTAAGAAACCCTATTGAACACAACCTTAATGTATACAGAACTAATTTTATTTATATATAAGAAATTAGCAATTCCTGTGGTACCAAATAAAAAAAAAACAGTGTAGGCACTATAGGAATGTGACTATTTTACTATATAATCTCTATTATTTTTAAGTTGGTAGAAAAGTGAGGCAATTTTGGCTACATTCTGCTGAATAATTAACATACTTGAGTATATTTTACAAATATCTTTCCAAGAATATTGAATAATCCATCTTGAAAGCATAGTTTTATGGCTTTCATTTTCTTATTTAGCCTTCCTGAGAGGAAAGAGTAACTTTTAATTTTGAATTAACAGTCGGATAACAAGTTTCAATTCCCTTTAAATTTACTGCAAAGTGTTTCTGGATCTCAACATTACTTGCAGATTTTACTAAACTTTTATCTTAGAATAAGATAGTGATAATAATTCTCTCTGTGGAATTAAAACCGAAACCATTAAGTAAACAGATGGCACACACAGTCACCAAACTTTTCCAAGTGTGATATGAAAATACTTTGGGAAAATTCATTTACTAGAGGGAGATTTAATGAGCTGCAGTCAAAAAAAAAAAAAACAAAGAAAACAAACTTGAAGGTGTTCAATCTTTAGACTTTCTGGTTTATGAATATATTATCTAAAGATAATTTAAACCAATATAAATTTTCTATATATAGCTTACCATTGTGCATACATGCACACAAACAATATTGAACCATCACACACTCTGTCATTGCAGTGCAAAGAAACAAAGTTTATAATCCTAAGTCTTTAACATATCTATTTTGGCTTTGGACTCTACTACTCCCTTTTATTTTGTCTTCAAGTAACATCTATACTCTTCAAACCGAACTTTATTTTTCACTCATGCAGAGAAATGGACAAACAGTTTGCTGATAGCAGAGGGATTTAACATTAGGTACTTGACATTACAGAAATCTCAATAAGAAAACAACAATTCTGTATTATTTTATTCAGAAAGACAATCCATTAATTTTTTTTTTTTGGAAGTACAAAAGGGCACAAAGTACATTAAGACCTTCTAAATTTATACACAGAACAACTGCTTTAACAGAAGCAGTATTCACCTGAAAAGATTTTTTCAGGGTTATATAAAAAATATTTTTTAAAACCAGGAGCACAAGAAAGGCAGCCTATAACCACCAGCTCTTCCTGTACATACAGGTGGTTCTGATCTGGTATCAAATACTCCCATAAAAATGAAACTGCTTTTTTTAATGCACTACAAAGTGTTTGTTTCTTTTAAGCATAAAGTCCAGTTGCAGTTACTAACATACAATCTTGATGTGGATAAGAAATGTGCTCTCTCCATGCAAAAGTAAATATCAGAATCAGGACTGGAATTTCAAGGATTTTCTCATAATCCCCATTTTAACAAGACCCAAAATGTAACAAAATACCAATTCTACAAGTCCCTTTTGTTTTTTGGTCTTGTAGCTCTAGTACAACAGTATCCCCAACAACACGAGCTCATTCAAGATAAAGAACTGAATGACTGGTTAGTTAACTGAATGTGTATTATTCAATAACCCCAATAATTATTCCACAAATATTCCATGCAATAAGTCAATAAAACATACCATAGCTTGACAAAAATAAAGGGCAAACATCTACTTTCATATCTCTAAGAATATTAGCTTGTTTATATACAAAGAAAAATTATGATTCTAAGCAAACCTTTAGGACAGAGTTTTCTAATTTTAAACAACAATAATAATGGTGATTAAGTCAAAATGATAGATAACTATTTCTATGTACTTATACTCACAATTTTTTCTCACAATAAAGTAAATCTAATCTTTGTAGTACATGATTAGTGTAATTTTTCTTTCACAGGTGTGGGTTAAATCTAGGGCGGGGCCCCTGGACACGAATGCCGTCCCTTTTCCATGGGAATCCAAACTCAGCCCCCTAGTTTCTTTATGGCAGTTTGCAGGAGGTGCTTGGCACTCCAAGGGCACCCAGAGTTTTAGCTGGTTTCAGCTTTGGTCTGGGAGAAATGGGGTGTCCCCTCCTAACCCTTACCTCTTCCCCTCAGCCCTCTTCTGCTGTGTCCCCTTCTCTGCCCCGAACCCCTATTCAAACTTCCAATCCGCCCCTGCTCCATCCCTCACTCCACCCTTTACCCCTCCCCACCATGCCCCCTGCTCCATCCTTTACTCCACCCACCGCCCACCTGTGACTCCCCCTGAAGCATCAGGTGGGAGCCTGAACAATTGGAGGACAGCGCAGCCCTCGCAGCAGGACAACACCCACATAAAACAGGCAGGGACAACATCTGTGGGCTGCAGGGTGTCACAAAGGGGCTGGGGGCTGAGGGAAGGGGGCTGGAGGGTGACACAGAGGATGGGGGCAGCTGAGAGGCAGAAGGGGGGCTTTAGGAGCACAGGGGGGCTCCAGGGTGTCACATAGAAGCTGAGAGGCTACACTGAGAGAGCTTGAGGGTGACACAAAGAAGCTGAGGGGCAGGGGGTGCCTTAAAGGGCAGGGGAAGAGGGGGGATTGAGGGTGACAGGTGAGCCAGCCCTCACACCACCCCTATGGTCACCCTTAAAACCACCCCTAATGGGGTGGAGAGTGCACAGTGCAGGTTAGGGGTACAAAGGACAGGACACAGGGTACTGGTTAGGATACAGGTGTATCACCCCTTACCCCACCCCTAAGCTCACCCTAAACACCATCCCCATCACAGTGGAGAGCACACAGTGGAGATTAGGGGTACAGGGTGCCAGGTAGGGTTAGGGTACAGATACACCAGCCCTAACCCCATCCCTTCAGCTCACCCTAAACAGCACCCCTAAAAACACCATTGTTCCCCATCAGCAGCACAAGGCAGCAACCCTAAACACTGGGACAACCCCAAAACCCTCCCAGAATGTCATGGTTTTAGACTGGGCACAATGCCAGTGCCTCCATGAAAACACATCCACCCTGGTGTCTACTGTGAGATGGGACCAGAAACAGAGCAAGCAAACTCCAACTTAGGAATAAAGGAAAGAAGACTTTATTAACACACACACACACACACACACACACACAAAGAACAGAATGGAAATCTTTCAAACACATTTCTCCTCCCCCTCTCAACCCACATTACAACATACAATACAAACTCAAATCTTCCTTCAGTCCCCATCTCCCAGGTTTTAATTCTCAGTCCATTATCCTTCTTCAAACAATCAATTCATTCTATTAAAGAGGAAGGAGTCTTCTCCTTGTACCATTTCTTGACTAACCCCTTTCCATATTCCATGCTCTCACCATGGAAATGGACCAGAAGATTGCTTTTGGGGTTTCTCTTTTTAAGGATACTTTGGTCAGTTCCACAAAATGACAGTCTCTCCATTTTGGGATAACAAAATCCCCCCCATTTCCCCTGGGGCTAGGGCTTCACGACAGAGATCATCTTCCTATTCCTGATCTCTGCCCATCACCACTCTTCACTGTCTTTCTTGGATCCAAGCCATTGCTTTCCCCCCAAAACCGCAGTCTCTGTGTTACAATAGAAAGTTAGTCCGTCCACAGCCGAAAAAAACTGCTCCTCCGTTTATCTCTTCCCAAGTAAATTCTTCTCATTATCTCCACTACTCCCTAGTCACACAAACCTCTCATTTCACTTGTCCATTTCTTCTTGTTCTTATCTCTGTCCTCCGGGAGGATCAACGTTTGGAAGGTTTCCATTGTGAAGGAAAAAAAGTTAAAATCATCTCTAGGTGCCGGACTCTCCCTTCTCACTTTTGGCCAACTTCCCAGGAGCTGCCCGGCGCGTCTTATCTCTTTTCTCTCCTTTCTCTCTCTAGGAAGCGGGGGGGGGGGGGGGGGGGGGGGGAATTGCTCGGTGCTCCTCACTACTTCCACCCCTCCGTCCTTTCACTTCCCCCCCCCCCCCCGGTCTCTCTCTCTCTCCAAGATCCAAGGCCTCCGGCCTACCTCACGCCGCCTCGTGGCTTTTTCCCCTCCCCCACCCGGCCTACAGCCAGAGGGGGAGAGAGAACTGACCGATCCCTTTGCTCACCGAAAAGCCAAGAGAGTCACTTCCTGCCAGTTCTGCTTTTTATACCCTGTGTTCTCAGAGGCGGAACCATCTCCTCATTGGCCCAAACAGGTGCCAATATTCACACCTGAGCCCCCACTGGGCTAACCACTGTCTCCAAAAATAAACCACTTCCTTTCAAACCAGGACACAGAAGCTGTAGGCAATGACCCTAATGCTGAGACAGGCCCAGAACCCTCCCAGTATGGCAAGACCCCCTGCAAAAAGGAAGGGATGACATCTGTGGGCTAGAGAGTGACAGGAAGGTTTTGGTGGCTGAGCAGTTTTTTAGGGTTTTCTTAGGTTTTTTTTCAGGCCTTTTTAGGATATTTTAGGGGTTTTTTAGGAATTTTCTGGGAATGTTTAGGACATTTTTAAGCCTTTTTGAGGGCTTTTAAAAGATTTTTTAGGGTATTTTAAGGGCTTTTTAAGTGCTATTTAGAATTTTTTAGGGATTATTTTTGTGTTCTTGGGGCATTTTTAGCACTATTTAAATGTTTTAGGGCTCTTTTAGGACTATTGAAGGAATGTTGAGGACTGTTAGCACTAGGGTACTTCTAAGGTTTTTGAGGGAATTCTTAGGGGTTTTTTGGGTCTTATCAGGGCATTTAAAGGATTTTTAGAGTATCAATAGAGCTCTTTTAGGAATATTTAGGGTATTTTGGGGATTTTTTAAGGTTTTTTGGGGATTTTTAGAGGTATTTTAGAGATTTTTAAATCTAGGGTATTTTTAGCGTATTTAAGGGTATTTTGAGGCTATTTTTATGTTTTTGTGGGGGCTTTAGGACATTTTGAAGATTAGCGGGTTTTTAGGGTCTTTTCAGGGCATGACACAGAGGCTGAGGGGTAGTGTGGGGGCTTGAGGGTGACAGAGGCTGGGAGCTGAGGGAGGAACAGGGAGAGAGGACTGTGGGTGACACACAGAGATGCTGAGGGTGACGGGGGCAGCTGGAGGGTGACAGAGAAGCTGGGGGCTGAGGGGGAAAGGAGAGGGATAAGAGTGACACACAGGAGCTGAAGGGCAGCTGAGGGATGCTTGAGGGTCACACACAGAGACTGAGGGATGGGGGGCAAAGGGAGGGGTTGAGGGGTAAAGGGAGACGGCTTGAGGGCTGGACAGTCCAGTGCACAAAAGGGGTAGAGGGTATAGGTTAGGAGGCAAGTTAGGGTACAGGTGCATCACCCCTCACCCCAGAGGGTACAGGTGCACCCTAACCTCACCCTAAACAGCACCCCTGACAATAGCCTTTTTCTCCCAGAGCAGCACAACAAAGCAACCCTAACAGCAAGACAACGGCACTCTCCCGGTGGGAAAAGACAGCAACCCTCACACCAGGACAATGACAGAACCCTCAGAGAAAAACCAGACCCACTGCAAAAAGGTAGGGATGACATCTGTGGGCTAGAGAGCAAGAGTTCAGAGGCTGGGCATGTTTTTTTGAGTTTTTTTCCAGGACTTAAAAGGATATTTAAGGAATTTTTGAAGATTTTTTAGGAATTTTCTGGGATTTTTTATGGTATTGTATGGGCTTTTTCAAAGCTATTTTAGAATTCTTTACGATTTTTTGAAGATTTTGGTCAGAATCAGAGGGGACATCCTCTGAAAACACAAAGTTTTAGGACTGCAGTGAAATGCTTTGGAAAGGGGCAAGTAGCAGCACAGAGGGTTGGGTCCCACGCTGCCGGTCCAAAGGTTGTAAGTTCTAGGCCCAGCAAAGTTGTTGTGGTGAGGGTTAAGGTTCGATGCTGGCATTTATGGTCTGGGAGAAATTCTGCACAGTAAAACTCACCCCCCCAGTTTCCTAATGTCAGCTTACAGTAGGTGCTTGGCACACCCAGGGTAGACCGAGTTGTAGGTGGTAGCAGGTTGGGTCTGGAAGACATCCCACACCATTCGGTATTTTAGGAGGCAGCAGCCCACCTGGGGCCTCAGGCCACTGGGCTTAGCGAAGGCCCTTTTTTTCCATGGAAAAAAACCTCATTAGTCCAGTTCCTGATGTCAGTTTTCAGGAGGCCCTTGGCACTGTCAGGGCAGCCACAGTTGTAAGTGGTGGAAGCTTGGGTCTCGGAGACATACTACGCCATTCGGAATTTTAGCAAGCGGCAGCCCACCTGAGGCTACAGGCCAATGGCCAGGGCGGTGGCCTCTGGACAGGAACTCTCCCTTTTCCATGGGAAAACCAAATCACCCTTCCAGTTTCCTGATGTCAGTTTGCAGGAGGTCGTTGGAATTCCCAGGGAAACCTGAGTTGTAGGTGCCAGCAGGTTGGGTCTGGGAGACATCCTGGGCCATTCAGAATTTTAGGTGGCAGCAGTCCACCTGGGGCCTCAGGCCCCTGGGCGTAGCGGAGACCCTTTTCCATGGGAAACAAAACTCACCATCTCAGCTTCCTGATGTCTGTTTGCAAGAGGCACTTGGCATTCCCAGGGCAGCCCAAGTTGAAGATGCTCTCAGGTTTGGTGTGGGAGACATCCTGAGCTGTTCAGAATTTTAGGAGGTGGCAGCCCACACGGGGCACCAGGCCACTGAACTTTGTGCAGGCCCTTTTCCATTGGAAACAAAACACACTATCCCAGTTCCTGATGTATGTTTCCAGGAGCCACTTGGCCCTGCCTGAACAGACTGAGTCATCGATGATGGCAGGTTGCTTCTGGGAGACATCCTGTGCTATTCAGAAACTTAGGAGGTGGCAGCCAACTTGGGGCCACAGGCCACTGGACACAAATGCTGGCCCTTTTTGATGGAAAAGCAAATTCACCATGCCAGTTTCCTGATGTCAGTTGTCAGGAGACACTTGGTACTCCCAGGGCAGCCCAAGTTGATGGTGCTCTCAGGTTGGGTCTGGGAGACATCTTGTGCCTTTCGAAATTTTAGGAGGTGTCAGCCCACTCAGGTCCACAGGACCCTGGACTTTGCTCAGGCCCTTTTCCATGGGAAACAAAATTCACCATCCCAGTTTCTTGATGTCAGTTTACAGGAGTGTCCTAGGGTGACCTTAGGATGCTTGTATCCCCATTCGTGTGTGCTATTTATGCTGGATGTTATGTTCTGTGCCTTCAAGACTGGCTCTGAAGAGTGAAAGTTTTGTTTTGGTTTTTGTTATCAGCCTGCTCCCCCACGGCCGGCAGGACACAGAGACGGGGCAGTACATAGTGCTGCTTTTGCTTTTTGCCCTGCTTTTTGCTTTGCTCTCGCTCTTGCTTCTGCTTTGCTCTTGCTTTTTTGCTTCCGCTCATTAGTTAGTTTAGCTAAACAGTCCAAATTTCCTCCTGGACTGTTTCTCCTTTTCCTGTTTGGACCTACTCGAACCTGCTCCAGACTGGGACCTGGGAAACACCGAGTTTGACCTTGTGGCCTGCAGCAGCTACCCGAGCGCCGGAGGGACTGATAACAGAGTGACCACCCCAGGAAAGACTTTCTGAATTTGTCATCTTTTTCAGAGTGGTGAACGAGTGGTGTCATCTGGTATTGTTCATTTTGTGTGCTGGGGGGTGCAGTGCCTGTTAAATAAACAGGTTCTTTCCACTTCTCTCCAAGGAATTCTTCCCGAACCAGTTCGGGGGGAGGGCCGTGTGGGTTTTGCTTTCTGGAGCGGCCCCCCTTTGGGGATTCTCTCTCAAATTTGCCCTAAACCAGGACAAAATTTGGCACCCAGCGCATGGGGCTCAAGAGAGAGTGGAAAAACCCTGTTTTGAGTGCATTTTGGTTGTCATTACTCTGTGTTAGTATAAAGCAGTAATAGCCATGCTTTTTGAATTCATAATGTCTATTGGGGTGAAGGCTTGCATGCATTTCTGGTCCCTAGGTTTTTTTGAGATCTTAAAACCTCTATGGTCCCTAGGTATATTTTCTTATCCATAAATAGCTCTAGTATTGTCCCTAATACGTAGTTTTTACAGCAGAGGGGCAGTGACCAGAATAGCTATCCTGCTGGGCTTGGTGGTAATGACTTGTAAGAAGTTTATAAACATGCTGGGGTCTGCTCCAGGTATGAATGGTTTGTGGTTATGCATACAGTTTCTTAGAGGAGGAGCAGGGGGTGAGGCTTTTCAGCCTTTGCTTTCCTTCCTCTCCTCTGAATTTGTTACATCACTATTGGAGAATGTTCAGCTTCCCCTGAATGTTAAAGATACCATCTTGCTGGTATTCAGTCTGGTAAGCTTCCTCTATACAGTCTGCTGCTGCTCTAGAATGAGGGCTAAGATTTCTAGACGGGCTGATGAGACCACTGACCCAGGAGTAGACCCAGGTGTGGAAAACAATAAGTGGTGTGGGAAATGGGAGGATATGGGCCAAATCCTGAAGGAATTCTCTGACCCCATAGTCTGGGACTTTCCCCATGAACAAATGCAGAACCCAGCTGAGGTGGGGAAATACCTGAAAGAAAAGTACCAGGATGACCCTAAGGAGAAAAAGATCATTGCAGTAAACTGGGCGTTGGCATATGCTTATCGCACATTGCTAGATACAGTAGGGTAGCAGACAGAGGCAGGGGGGCAGGGAGATAAATCAGCAGCTATCCCAGTCACTCAGGCTACAGCCAACACCCCAGGCTTGAAGCCAGCAGCTAAACCAGACAGTAATTCTCAACCAATGGCTGTTGCTACTAACATTAGAAGTGGAATGTGCACAGACAAGACTGATCGACCAGTGGATGATGATGATGATGATGATGATGATGATGATGATGATGATGCAGGAGAAGGACCCTCAACACTTCCTGACATAAAATCAGGAGTCAAAGCAACAGGCACAAGATCAGAAGCCAATACTGAGTCCTTTTCCCTGAAGGACCTCCGTGGCCTAAGAAAGGATTACACTCGAAGACCTGATGAATCTATAATTAGTTGGTTAGTCTGTCTTTGGGATGCTGCAAGCGTGGCTACAAATCTGGATAGCACTGAAGTGAGGCATTTGGGATCCCTGTCACATGATCCCATCATCAACCAAGGCATTATGAGGGGGGCTAACCCTCACAGCGTCTGGGAACAGGTCCTAGAAAGTGTAGCACAAAGATACCTGTGTGCAGATGACCTCTATATGCAGCAAACCCAGTGGAAGACCATAGAGCAAGGGATGCAATGCCTGAGTGAAATGGAAGTGGCAGAGATTATCTTGTCAGATGATGTAACAACTAGGAATCCAGACTTGGTACCATGCACATCTGTGATTTGGCGAAAACTTGTACGACTTCAGCCACACGAATACGCTTCTGCTTTAGCCATAATGAAGCGGGATGAGAGGGATGAGACCGTGCTGGATATGCCGAAGAAGCTCCAAGCATACGCAGATTCTATACATGGCACAACAAATGCCAGAATCACAGCGGTGGAAACACATAGGCAGAAATTAGAGGACAAGATAGAGGAGAATCATAAGAAGCTCAGAGAGGAGATTAAATAAGACCTCCTCCAAATCTCAGCAGTACAGATCAGAGGTTCTGGTACCCAACGCAGACATTCCCCAGATGGGGAGAGAAGGTACACCCCACGAGCTGAGCTGTGGTTCTTCCTGCGTGATTGCGGAGAAAACATGAGGAGATGGGATGGAAAACCTACTGCTGCTCTGGCCCAATGGCTGCGTGAATTGAAGGAAGACAGGGCTCAGAGAGGAAGTTCCACCAAAAGGAAAGCAGCTCCAGTTTCCCAGAGCAGAACTGTCAGGTATGATGACGATGATGACATGTCTGATCCCCTTGAAGGAACCTCCAAGACATATGTCCAAGGAAAGAAGGATAACCAGGCTTAGAGGGACCCTGCCTATAGCCAGGTAGAGGCTAGGGAAAACTGTGTTTTCTGGACTGTGTGGATTCGTTGGCCTGGCACATTGGAACCACAAGAATATAAAGCTTTAGTCGATACTGGTGTGCAGTGCACATCAATCCCATCGAGACGTGGGGACAGAGTCTGTTTCTATTGCTGGCGTGACAGGGGGATCCCAGGATTTCCCTTTGGTGGAAGCTGATGTGAGCCTGACTGGAAATGAGTGGAAGAAACACCCTGTTGTGACTGGCCCAGAGGCCTCATGTATTTTGGGCATAGATTACCTCCAAAGTGGGTATTTCAAAGACCCAAAAGGACTCAGGTGGGCATTTGGGATAGAGGCTGTAGTGACAGAGGGCATCCAACAATTGAACACCTTGCCTGGACTGTCCAAGAATCCATCTACAGTAGGACTTCTGAAGGGAGAAGAGCAACAGGTGCCAATTGCCACTTGCACAGTACATCGTCGACAGTATGGAACCACTCAAGATGCTGTCATTCCCATCCATAAGATGATCCGAGAGCTGGAGAGTCAAGGGGTGGTCAGCAAGACCTACTCACCTTTCAACAGCCCCATCTGGCCTGTGCATAAATCTGAAGAAGAATGGAGATTGACGATGGACTACCGTGCATTGAATGAAGTGACTCCACCATTGAGCACTGCAGTGCCAGACATATTAGAGCTCCAGTATGAGCTGTGGTATTTTCCACAAGGGTCACAGGATGAGGGAAGAGACGAGAAAGTTGACTCCATGTATCAGAAGGCTTGATTTATTATTTTATGATAGATAATATAATAAAACTATACTAAAAGAATAGAGGAAAGGAGCACTAGAAGGCTAAGCTAAGAATAGAATAGGAATGAATAACAAAGGTCTTCTCTCAGACCGAGACCGGCCGGACAGGTGAACTGTGATTGGCCCGTAATTGGAAACAGCCTGATGAGGCCAATCACAGATTCCCCCTGTTGCATTCCACAGCAGCAGATAAGAATTGTTTACAGTTTGTTCCTGAGGCCTCTCAGTTTCTCAGGAGGGGAAAAATCCTAAGGAAAGGATTTTTCATAAAACATGTCGGTGACAATGAGCTAGAGTCCAAGGCAGCGAAGTGGTATGTCACTATCGATATTGCCAATGCATTTTTCTCCATTCCTCTGGCAGCAGAATGCAGGCCTCAGTTTGCTTTCACGTGGAGGGGAGCTCAGTATACCTGGAACCGACTGCCCCAGGGGTGGAAGCACAGTCCCACCATCTGCCATGGACTGATCCAGACTGCACTGGAAAAGGGTGAGGCTCCAGAACACCTCCAGTATATTGATGACTTCATTGTGTGGGGGAACACAGCTGCAGAAGTGTTTGAGAAAGGAGCGAAAATCATCCAAATCCTACTGGGAGCTGGTTTTGCCATCAAAAAGAGCAAAGTCAAGGGACTAGCTCATGAGATTCAGTTCCTAGGAGTGAAGTGGCAAGATGGACAGCATCAGATTCCCACCGATGTTATCAACAAGATCACAGCAGTGTCTCCACCAACCAATAAGAAGGAGACATAAGCTTTCCTGGGTGCCATAGGCTTTTGGAGAATGCGCATTCCCAAGAACAGTCAGAGCATGAGCCCTCTTTACCTGGTCACCCCCAAGAAGAATGATTTCCACTGGAGCCCTGAGCAGCAACAAGCCTTTGCCCAGATTAAGCAGAAGATCTCTCATGCAGTAGCCCTTGGCCCAGTCAGGATGGGACCAGAGGTGAAGAACATGCTCTACTCTGCAGCTGGGAACCATGGCTTGTCCTGGAGCCTTTGGCAGAAGGTGCCTGGGGAGACTTGGGGTCGACCACTAGGATTTTGGAGTTGAAGCTATAGAGGCTCTGAAGCCAACTATACTCCAACAGAGAAGGAAATCTTGGCTGCCTATGAAGGAGTCCAAGCTGCCTCAGAGGTGATTGGTACAGAAGCGCAACTCCTCCTGGCACCCCGACTACCGGTGCTGGGGTGGATGTTCAAAGGCAAGGTTCCTTCCACTCAACATGCCACCAGTGCTACATGGAGCAAGGGGATTGCTCTTAACACACAGCGCATCCGTATAGGTAAACTGAATCACCATGGGATTTTGGAGGTAATTACAAACTGGCCTGAAGGTGAAAATTTTGGTCTCACAGATGAAGAACAAGAACCAGTGACACGGGCTGGAGAAGCTCCTCCATATAACCAATTGCCACCAGAGGAAACACACTACGCTCTTTTCACTGACAGTTCTTGTCGCATCATAGGAATGAACCGGAAGTGGAAAGAGGCTGTATGGAGCCCCACACGACAGGTCGCAAAGGCCACTGAAGGGAAGGTGGATCAAGCCAACTTGCAGAACTCAAAGCCCTTCGACTGGCCCTGGACATTGCCAAAAGAGAGAAGTGGCCAAAGCTCTACCTCTTCACTGATTCATGGATGGTAGACAATGCTCTGTAGGGATGGCTGGAGCGGTGGAAAGAGGCTAACTGGCAGCGTAGAGGAAAACCACTTTGGGCTGCTGAAGAGTGAAAAGACACTGCTACCAGGATAGGGAAGCTACCTGTGGAGGCCCGCTGTAGCATCCCATGAACTCTCCCCCCTTGGTCAATCCCCAAGCCCTCAGCCTTGGAAACATTAACTACTTACCATAGAGTCATCCCTCCCAAAGGGAAAAAGTCTCCCCCATGGACTTGGTGTTGCAACTTCCTTGGGTTTCTCCTTCCCCTGTCACTGGCTTGGTACCCCTGGTGGCCACCCCCCTACCCCTGGAGACCAGGCCCCTCTGCCCACCCCTTAGCTCCGCCCCCCACCCCTTCCCCTTTATAAGCTGCCTGCTCCATTGTTGTGGTGTAAAGCTAGGTTCTTCCCCTCGGCTGTAACTACTTCCTCCTTGCCTGTCTCCTGCCCAGTAAGTTCAAAAGATGCCCTTCAGGCCTGCGGTCATTGGCCTGTCCAGAGGTCATTGTTCCCTGAGATCCTCCCCCTCCCACCTGGTTGGTAGCTCACCTGTCCTCCCCCCCCCCCCACCTTCCTGTGAGCTTAAAAGGCGTTGCGGCCATGCGGTCGGGGTCTGTTCGGAGCAGTACTGAGATTCGGAACTGTAATACCTTGGAATAAACTCTGGATTTAACTCTCCGGCAGAACACACTCTCTTCCTCTTCACTATCGCCTGGACTTTTCTACTACAGGTAAACTGAGTTCTGCTTTGCATGGGCCTATCTCGAGTGCTTAATAGTAACTGCTTGCGAGCCGAAGGTGTCTCTGAGGAGAAATATCCCCAGTAGCCACTTGTAGCTCAAGAGAAAGCAACAACTGGCGCCCAACGTGAGGCACATCAAATTTGAATGCCCAAGAAGTAATCTCAGAACCTCGGAAAACCTTCAAGGCAGCTGAGCATCCGCTAGAGAGCTTTGAATGCATCGCTCTCAGCAAAGACTTAGGGATCAATCTCCCAGAAGAAGTCTTGTGGAATGTTCGGTACTCCTAGAAAATTAGCTCCTTTCTGGTGAGCAATTTTCCAGGGGAGAATAGGGGAGCCCCCTTTTTGCCCGCGGGGGTCCTGTTCCAGTGAAGAGACGTCCTGCTTCTACCGCCATCAACAACTTCGATTTCGGTGAGTATCTGTGCCCTTTAGAGGGAGTAGAATCTCAAAAAAAAAAAAAAAAAAAAGCTTTCTGCCGTGAAACTGTTCGCTTTTAAACAGTCTCTGCCGTGAGAACTGTTCGCTTTTAAACAGTCTCTGCCGTGAGAACTGTTTCGACCCTGCCGTGGGTTGTTTGTTTTAATCCGGAGCGATATTGTGTTAGACACAGCTCACTGCGGCGTGTCTTTGCCACTTTTATAATTCGCGGCGCCAGTGGAAGAGCGGGAGTGCTCTCCCAACCCTTCCCTCCCTGCTCGGCACTGCGGCGTGTTGTCTCTCGGTGTGTGGGGAGCTCTCTACACGTGGCGTGGGGGAGGGGGCTGCTCTCTCTCGGCTCGGTGTGTGGTGAGCTCTCTACACGTGGCGGGGG
>NC_066342.1:649470-704480 GCF_022539315.1 Serinus canaria | reverse complement strand
TTATTTAGTATAAGTTTATTGTTTTGTCACATATTGTTTTGCTTTTATGTTCCCTTCATGTTCATAACAAAAACCAGATGTTATTAAAAAAAAATTAGGGGGGAAAATAGCTCCTTCAGAACTTTAAAGTAATATTTACACTAAATATTTACACTAAATATTTTTGAAAGCAAATCAAATCAAATCAAATTGGACCCTTTACCTTCCTGAAGCACCCTTGGAATCCCAAGAATTTGAGCCCCTAGGTTCTCTGAATTTGGATTTTTGTGTTAATTTTAAATACACAGGAAGAAAACAGTTTAAAGCTTGGGATGTTTCTCCCTATCACCCCATGTATAAGAATCAAACCTTTTGGTGCAATTATACTTCTGGCAGCCTTTCTAAATCCAGGAATGCTCTTCTGTGGCTGCCTTCACGAATGTTTTTAGTTTATAAAGATCAAGTCTGAGCTTTTAGTGGCTGGAGTTTTTAGCTAAAAGATTCTTTTTAGGCTGAGTATGCATGTGATAACTTTGATAATAATTGTATTCATCATGATACCTTGCTTGTTCCGATGTGTGCAGAGATTAATTAATAAGGCCATTAAAGGAGTGTTTTGGTTGAAAAGAGAAGGAGGAGATATTTGGACACACAAGACAGATGATGGATTTCGGACCTGGTTAGCATTGGAGATTTGATAATCAGGATGTCTTGGTGAGAGCAATCAGCTTTGAAGATTGCAAATAAAATTAAATCAGCCTGACAAGAGAAAAGAAAATTACATCAGAACTTCTCCAAGCAAGATATGTTGTAAAATGTTTAAGTTTGTTTATGTGATGATTAACCCAATCATTGTAGTAAAACATTACTATCCTTCCTAAAATAGTATATAAGCATAGGTATTCCACACTAAAGTTAGATTCTTTTGACCATCTGGCAGCTTCCCTTTCTCTCTCATCACCGCCGATATATAAGCACATTGTAACTTCAACCTAAGTTATATAGGCATCATCCTGCAGAAAGAAAGAAGTCCCGTTGCAGGTTCTGGCCCTGACCGAGTTTCCAGCTGCCATCGGAGCATTCCACTTGTTAGTAAACTGTTATTTTTTTTTACTTACATTTACTCATTGCTTGGTTGATATACTCTGCAATAACAGCATATGTAAAGATAAAATCAGAGGTAGTGAGGACTATTTGGGATGTGTATTTGCTGTTATTTGCCTGTCCTAGTCTCATCTGCTACTTCTGGGGGTTTAGTAACAATCGTACCCAGCCAGTTGGGGGAAAAGTAGGGAATGATTTTTTCTGGCCTTTTACCTCCTTCTTGCCCTTCAGGTTTGATACATCACCTTCTGAGAATATTCATTTCCCTCTGAATGTTCAAGACACCATATTTTTGTTGTTAATTCTATTAACTCTCCTCTATATGGCCTACAGAGCATTTAGAATCAGGGCCTGAATTTCCAGGGAGGTTTCCCAGAGATCTGCCACAGTGGTGGAAAATCCTGAGTGGCACGGGATGTGGGAGGATATAGGCCAGATTCTGAAGAAATACTCTGCTCCAGTAGTTTGGAATTTTCCCCCTGAACAAATTCAGAACCTAGCTGAGGTAGAGAAATATCTGAAAGAAAATTGCAATGACAGCTCCAAAGAGAGGAAGCTTACTGCACTGTGCTGGGCCCTGGCTAATGGTTTTCACACGCTGCTCAATACTGTATAGCAGCAGCTACAGCCAGAGGGAAAGAAGAATAAATTGGCAGATGCCACAAACAATCAGGCTGCAGTCAAACCAGAAGGGCAGCCTAACCCAATAGCAGTCACCCCTGTCGAGAGGAGAATTTATAAGACCAAATCCATTCACGCGGTGGATGACAATGGGGACGTAGGACCCTCACAGACAGCAGAGGAATCAGAACCAGAAATAATCACTGAATCTTTGTCTTTAGAAAGTCTCCGCAATCTGAGAAAAGATGTTACCTGATGACCCAATGAGTCTATATTGAGTTGATCAGATTCTGAAATGCTCCAAGTGATGGTACAATTTTGGACAGTACTGAAGCAAGGCACTTGGGATCTCTGTAACATGATGTGGGCATCGACTAGGGGATTGCCAGGAGGCCAGAACCTCTCAGCGTCTGGACGCTACTCTTAGCAAGTGTCAATGAGAGATACCTATGCCCAGAAGATCTCCAACTGCAGCAAGGCCTTTGGAAGACCATGGAACAAGGAATCCAGTGCTTGTGAGAACTGGCCATGCTAGAAATGCTTTTCTCAAATGATGACCAAACCAATAAGAGTCCAGACCTAGGAAAATGTACAATACTGATGTGGCTCAAACTCTCACAACTTGGGAGACATAGATACACCCATTTCCTAGTGTCCCTGCAATGGAATGAGAAAAATGAGACACTGCATACTATGACAAGAAGGCTCTGGACATACAAAGGCACTGTCTGTCCACACCTCAACATGAACCCAAATCTCAGCTGTGGAAAAAGACTTGACTGAGTGTATGCGGAAATTGGAAGACAATATTGAAGAGATCCATCAGAAACTGGGCAACAAACTTAAAGAGAGCCTCCTTCAAGATTCATTAGTACAGACTAGAGCCCCTGATATCAGAAGCAGATGTCCCACAGATAGGGAGAGGGGGTGCACCCCACAAGCTGACCTGTGGTTCTTCTTGTGTGAACATGGGGAAGACATGAGAAGATGGGATGGAATTCGCACTTCCATATTAGCAGCACAGGTGCTGGTGTGTAAGATAAAGGATGAAACTGCTAACAAAGGGAGTTCCACAAGAATGAATGTAGCTCAAGTTTACAGTGACTGAGCTCCTACACATAACAAAAGGGAGAATTATATGTCTGATCCCCTTGAATGGAACAACAACCAGAACTAGAGGGGCCCTGCCTCTAGCCAGGTAGAGACCAGGGAAAATCAGATCTATTGAATTGTGTGGATCTGATGGCCTGGCATGACAGAACATCAAAAATACAGGGCTTTGGTTGACACTAGCATGCAATGTACTTTAATACCATTGGGACAAGTGGGGGCAGAACCTCTTTCCGTTGCTGGGGTGACGGGGGGGGGTCACAGCAGTTGACTGTTGGAAGTTGAGGTGAGCTTAACTGGGAAGGAGTGGAGGAAACACCCTATTGTGACATTGTCCAGAGGTCACATGTATTCTTGGCATAGATTTCCTCAGGAGTGGGTATTTCAAAGAGACAAAAGGACTCAGGTGGGCTTTTGGGACAGCTGCTGAGGAGAGAGAGGTCATTAGACAGTTGAACACCTCACCTGGTCTATCAAAGGATCCTTCTATCAGTATCAGTAGGACTCCTGAGGGTGGAAGAACAGCAGGAACTGATTACCACCACTAGTGTACATTGTTGGCAGTACCCCACAAACCAAGACTCCATGATTCCCATCCATAAGATGACCCATGAACTGGAGAGCCAGGGAGTGGTCAGCAAGACTTGCTCACCTTTCAACAGCCCCATATGGTCTGTGCGTAAATCTAATGGGGAGACTAACAATGGACTACTGTGGCCTGAATTAAGTCATGCCATCACTGAGTCCTGCCATGCCAGACATGATGGAACTTCGGTATGAACTGGAGTCCAAGGCAGTGAAGTGGTATGCCACTATTGACATTGTTAACAGGTTTTCCTCCATTCCTCTAGCAGCAGAGTGCAGGCCAGTTTGCTCTTACCTGAAGGGGCATGTAGTATACTTGAAATTGACTACCCCAGGGGTGGAAGCACAGTCAGACCATTTGCCATGGACTGATCCAGACTGCACTGGAAAAGGGTGAGGCTCCAGAACATTTGCAGTACATCAATGACATCATTGTATGGGGGAACACAGCAGAGGAGGTTTTTGAGAAAAGGGAAAAAAGATCATCCAGATTTTCTGAAAGCAGGTTTTGTCATCAAACAAAGTCAAGGGACCTGTCCAGAAAATTCAGTTCCTAGAGGTGAAGTGGCAAGATGGATGTAGACAGATTGCAACAGAGGTAATTAATAAGATAGCTGCTGCTATGTCCCCTCCAACCAGCAAGAAAGAAACACGGGCTTTCTTAGGTGCCGGGGGTTTTTGGAGAGTGCACATCCCGAAATACAGCCAGATTGTAAGTCCTCTGTACCTCATGACGCAAAAAAAAAAAATTATTTCAATTAGGCTCCTGAACAACAGCAAGCCTTCAAGCAGATAAAGCAAGAGATTGCCCATGCAGTAGCCCTTGGGGCAGTCAGGACAGGACAGGATATGAAGAATGTGCTCTACATTGCAGCTGGGGAGAATGGTCTGTCCTGGAGGGTCTGACAGAAGGTATCTCAGGAGACTCGAGGATGACCACCAGGTTCTGGAGTCAGGCATACAGAGGATCTGAGGCCACCCCAATTGTGAAAGAGATTCTTGCAGCCTATGATGTGGTTTGAGCTGCCTCAGAAGTGATTGGCACTGAAGCACAGCTTCTTTTGTCACTCTACCAGTGCAAGGCTGGATGTTTAAAGGAAAAGTCCCTGTAACACATAATGCCCCTGATGCTACCTGGAATAAGTAGATTGCTCTCATCACTCAGCGAACTCAAATAGGAAATCCAAATCACCCTGGGATCTTGGAAAGCATCACAAATTGGCCCAAAGGTGAAAATTCTGGATTGTCATCTGAAGAGGTAGAAGAGCAGCAATATATTCTCTTTGCTGATGGATCCTGCCATATTGTAGGGACCAGTAGGAAGTGGAAAGCAACTGTATGGAGCCCAACACAGTGAATTGCTGAAGTTACTGAAGGACAAGATGGATTGAGTCAGATTGCAGAGCTGAAAGCTGTCCGACTGGCTTTGGACATCACCAAACAAGAGAAGTGGCCAATGCTCTACCTCTACACTGACTCCTGGATGGTAGCAAATGCTCTGTGGGGGTAGCTGGAAAGGTGGAAAAAGGCCAGTTGGCAGTGGAGGGGTGTGCTGGTTTTGAATTAATTGACATTTGGTGAGGAGGGAAGAAGCCATCCATGGAAATGATTTTTCTGAGAGGAGCTGCTGAGAGCTTCCTCTTTGTCTAACTGAATCAAGGGTTTAAAGAAACTGAAAGAGTTAAAAGTTTAGCTAGATTTAGTTAGGGGGATAGAAACAATTAAGAATACAGCAAGAAGAGTAGAAGTAATAAGGGATAGCTAATTATTAGCAGATAAAGTAGTTAAGGCTGGGGTAATATATCACCTGCCTGTCTTTACTGTGTTTAAAGAAGCAGGATGGCATTTGAAGCTATTGTGAAAATCAAGAAACAGTGACCTGCACCTGTGCCCCAAAACTTGAGCTATAGCTAAGCGGTCTGAAAGCCTGCCAACAAGGCAAAAGTAAAATGGCATTTTGATCTCAGAAGACCACTGACCAATTTGAAGTGAAGGACTGCACAAGCATGAAGGAACTTTGGACTCAATTATAATACATTTTAATACGAAGCGGGGGTAGGTGGGGTTTGGTAATTGTCTGAAACCATGACAGTAATAAATATGTATTAGGCATTTTGGGTAATTACATGAATATGTAAGACTTTTTTGGATAAATAAGGGAGCTGAGGCTTTTGTGATTCACACATGCCTTTGGGAGATTACTCCCCATGTGCCTGATGCTGGCAATAAACATACCACTTTCTAACTTTACTAGGTGGGGAGTTCTATTCCGCGCTTCATAACAACACCAATCAGTGACTCGTTTTGAATATTGACACTGTTAAACCACTAGAAAGCTGAGCACGTCTCTATGAACACACAAGTTAAAAATAAACAAGCCCTGGGAAAAGCTTTTTTTCTTCTGGTCTTGAACAAGTAATGAGATGCGGCCTGGGACAGGCCCTTTTCACTGCAGCCTGCACAGCTCAGTGGGGGGGAAGGCCAGGCCAGGCTCAAACGGCTACTGGGCAGGGGGAGGGGAGGCCATCAGCCACTGAGTCCTCGCTTGGCTACTGAGATCTTGGCTCTCCCCCCAGCACGGCTGCCAAAAAAACCCCAGAGGCCGCTTGGCAGCCCACGCAGAAAGCAGCCCCACAGCTGGAACTGAATGCAGCAGGGGCCAGAAAATAGCCATGTGGCCAGAGTGGCTGCCACCATTCTGGCCCAGGCCCCCTGAGATTCTAAAACAGCATCTCCCCACTCGGCCGGAAAATCCATCCCCATGAGTGCTCTGGCCACTGCCCGGCAGGGATCATGTGACCATCTGTAGGCCCTGGGCGAGATAATAACTCTTTCAGTGCACAGATAAGACTTGAAGACCTTCAATCTTCCCTCGGGTGAGAGAAAAGGACAGAGCCAAGACACAAAGAGAACAACATGAGACATGAGGGTCGGTAAGAAGTAGTCAAGTCCCAGATGCAAGGGTTGAGGAGATACTTCAAGTCCTGGGCTGAAAGCCTCTTGTAAGGCTATGGAGAAGATATAATTGATACATCAGACTCTTTTTCCCTGTAACTCATTTAAATTATGGGGGGATTAAGTGTTCAAATTGTAGATATGAGCAAAGGCATCTATGCTAAAGCAAACAGATGTTGAAGTAGCTATGATCCCATGAGAAGTTTGAACAGAGAGAGAAAGAAGAGTGATGAAGACCCCTTGCCCCCAGGGAAAGAAGAAGACCTCTGTTTCCAGAGATGAAGATGATCTCAGAGATAAAGTGAACCTTTGCTCTTGAACAGCTCATCCTTAAAATAGTACTCCATAAGTTGACATGGCCAATAAACGCAGCTGTGGGAAAGCTGTGAAAATGGGGGGGACTTCACGATTGCAGACCCCCAGGTGGCTGCTATTTGTGGAAATTAAAAGCCATGAGAGAACAGTTTTCTTGTGGAGAAGTCTCCATAGAATGACAAGAGGGACTCCTCTCCCAATGTGAATTGAAGAAAGACTATTCTAGAAGTGATAAACTGACTGAATTGTTTCTGTACATTGCTAGTGAGAAAAAGGTTGTAGGGGGGGAGGAGGAGTGTTCTAAAGGTTTTATTCTGGTTCCTACTATTCTTTCTTTTAGTTATTGTTAATAAACTCTTCTTTATACCCTTTTAAAGTTTTGAGCCTGCTTTGTCTTCCTCCTAATCCTATCTCTCAACAGGAAATGAGCAAGTATATTTTAGTGGGTGCACTGGCGTTTGGCCAGCGCTGAACCCACCACATTAATTGGTGCATTGGCTGGTGTGGCGGTGTTTGTGGGTCCCCAGGACGAGGGAAGAGATGAGAATCTTGACTCCATGTTTCAGAAGGCTGATTTATTATTTTATGATATATATTATATTAAAAGAAAATTATATACTAAAACTATACTAAAGAATAGAAGAAATTATTTCATCAGAAGGCTAGCAAGGAAAAGAATGGAATGAATAATAAAATCTTGTGACTGACCAGAGTCCTGACACAGCTGGACATGTGATTGGTCATTAATTAAAAACAACCACATGAGACCAATCAAAGATGCACCTGTTGGTAAACCATCTCCAGACCACAGCCCACAGCCATCAGATAGCTACTGTTTACATCTCTTTTCTGAGGCTTCTCAGCTTTTCAGGAGAAAAATCCTAGCAAAAGGATTTTCATAAAATACATCTGTGACAGGCTGGGAAATCTCAAATTGGCGAACCAAAACCACTACATGAAATTGGTGTTTCCACCCAGTTTGAACTGAAATTGCCACATCATCTGGTGGAGAATGCGAGCAATTGATGAAAGCTGGGAAAACGCATTTGGGCTGCTGAAGAGTAGCAAGACATTGCTTCCCATATTGAGAAGCTGACAGTGAACATCCATCATGAAGATGTGCATGTGCTGAAGTGTCAGGATAATGAGGAGCAGCATAACAAGAAACAGGCTGCCAAAATCAAAGTGTCACAGGTAGATCTGGACTGGCAACATAAGGGAGAGTTATTTCTGGCTCGGTGGGCCCATGAAGCCTCAGGTCATCAGGGAAGAGATGTGACATACTGATGGGCTACCAGCAAATCAACCTCCTCTTCCTCTGTGGAAACATACTTTATACAACACTTCCCAATACTACAAACTGAGCAGCATTGCTTAGGCTTTTTTCTTGATCTTTCTCTAAAGCTAAAATCATAGGATCACTTGGTAATGTTACACTTTTATTTCTTTTCCTTTCTTGATGAATTCACATTGTGAAAAACAAATCTACATATGACACCTCATTCAATTTCCCTTACTCATGACAAAGCAACATCAATTATAACATTATATTATAACTTAAGGTTCCATTCTTTGGCCATTTTTCACCATCTTCCAAAGAGTACAAAGATCACCAATTACTACAGTATTCAATTAACTGTTTTCTGGAGACATAGCCTCTCATTGCACCTCCCATCTCCCTCCAATGTTTCAAAATACATTCTAGGGGTGATTTCTCTAACCCCTCACTTTTGATGATTGACTAGAACTCATCACAGAATATAATAAAACATAATTAAATTTCCCTTTGATAAGGGTATGCAACACCTACTCCCACTTTTTTACCCTGAGTGGTGTGCAACACCTGCTCACACTTTTTAACCTTCCAAAGGGTTGGAAGCACTTCAGGTGTCCCCACTGTAATGTGCAAACTAGACCAAACTAGACCAAAACCTAGTTTTCAAGTTCCCTTGATTTTAATCCAGGGAGATTTTCCAGCCTCATTACACCTCCCTCCCTCTAGTAATGCCTTAATAAATCCCAGAGTCTGTGCCCTGAACTCACCCTATCAGGGGACTGGGTGGATGTCCCAAAAAAACCTTTGGTGCATGCTGGAGTCCTCTTGATCCCGTGAATCCGTCAAGCATCAGATGCAGGGTCCCATCTAGGTTGCCAGAAATTGTCACTGAAAATGTCAGGAAAATAAAACTCTCTTAACGCTGTAATTTCAGTATTAGAAAGCAGGCATTACTTTATTTTGGCACTGGGTGTGTAGGGAAATTGATCCTCCTAATGTGGGAAAAGTATTCTGTGCTGTTCTCGTGAGCTAGCAAAGGCCTCCTGAAGATAAGGAGAAGCCCCATATCTCTCCTGAAGGAAGACCAAGGTTGTCACCATGGAGACAGAGTGGAGGAGAGAAAGTTAAGAGATTTGGACTCTGGCTAGCTCACAGAGTGACATGGCTCCCCGATCACCTACTGGGAGCTTTGTTTCTCTTTTATGACCAATGGGCACTAAACGTGTATGCTGGATGGGTGTCAGTGTCTTGAAAAAGTATAAAAGCAACGTTGCTAAAATAAATATCTCTCTTGCACCTTTTGATGGAGTCGTGTACTTCTGTACTGTGTTGTGCTCTATAACGACATCCTAACATATGCACATAAATTATCAAAATTTTTAACTAATTATATATTTTAGTAAACAAAGGAATTAGTGTTAATTGGCTACAAGTTACATAGTTGTCTTATTAATTAGCATTCTATCTTCTATGGGTTAATGGTTCTCTCGCTTCTTATGCTATTTAGCCCGCATGCTCAGTTTCCCTCTTCTTTTGGGACAGTGGATTTCTTGGGTTGTTGGTTGGCCTGTTGGTTGCTCGTTGCACATCTCCCCCTGCTGGAATTACATTTTAGCCAGTTGAAGCTGACTTCAGTAGTTGCTGTTTCTTCCTTGTCTTGGGAGTTCTGCCAAATGTCCTTGTGGCCCATAAATTCTGCATTCCTAGTGTCCATTATCAGTGGCACATCCTTCTTCTGCAATGTTAACGTCCCCTCCCTCCCTTCCCCCCCACCCCCGGTCTGCAATCACTGAAGCATGTCAAGTCCTAAATTTTAATTTGTTTTTCTAACACCTGGACATCACTCAGAGCTTGTCAGCTGCTCTCTGTTTCACGGATTAAATCTTCCTTCTTGATGATTAGGCTAGAAAGTTACAAAAATAAAACACCAAAGAACATCCTGTAGTAAAAAATGTTTTTACATATTCCACCCATTGTAACAATTAGGCAGGGCCTTGTTTTACAACATTCCCTCTAACTCTCTGAACAAATTCTTCACTATTTTTGACTCTTGAGATGTCAGCATCAGCAAAACTAAACACTATTTGTTACAATTAAAGATTTTCCCGACAGGAAATGCTTATGTCTTAAGTTAGAAATGGGGGTGTGCATTCTATTCCTATCTGATGGGGCAGTTAGCTTCTGTTAATTGGGCAGTTTTTCTTTATCTCTTTCACAACCAATCCTCCCTACGGGGAGATATCTTCTGTTAATGGACCATTGAGCCTCACTGCATGACTGATAAAATTACATCATCCCATTGTGAGAAGCTCTGCCCAGAGGGAGGAGTCAAGCAATCCTAACTGGATATAATCAGAGATTTGGAAGACCACAGTCAGCCTTTTCCACTAGATTCCCAGAGGAGCAGCCCTTTCCCACTGGATTCCGAGGAAGACCAGGCCCATCTACACCACCAATGGATCTTCAGAAAAAGACTGTACCCTTCTACAGGGTTACTGCTTCAACAGAACCACACCTGTCACTCCAGGATAACTGCAGCCACCATTTCAACTGGACTGCTACCAACAATCTGACCAACAGGCTGTCAGGTTGTATTCTGACTCTGACAGTGTTGTTTTTTATTACTGCATTGTTTATTTATTTTATTTTATTTTATTTTATTTTATTTTATTTTATTTTATTTTATTCCCTAATAAAGAACTGTTATTCCTACTCCCATATTTTTGCCTGAGAGACCCTTAATTTCAAAATTATAACAATTTGGAGGGAAGGGGTTTACATTTTCCATTTCAGGGGAGGCTTCTGCCTTCCTTAGCAGACACCTGTCTTTTCAAACCAAGACACTTATTTGATAAAAACAAGAGTGATGGTTATATCCTTAAACTTTGCTTTGGCATTTTGCCTGGTACAGTAAAACTTTTGTGTTGATTTGTGTGAAAAACATGTTCACTCTCCAGTGAAAATTTTAAAAGTTTAATAAAGGGCAATAGGAGACAAAGACAGTAAAGCAAAGATTATGGCTGGGTGCATCTTGGTAATCAGCCAAGATCACACCATTGTAGGAATGTGCCCCCTGTTGACAGAGTGACCAAATTATCCTTTGTCTCCTTAAAAAGGAAAAAAGCCCAGAAGTTTCTCTCCTCAATTTGGCAAAAAGACACCTCATAGGACCTTGGGGACTTCGCCTCAAACCTAGGGCTGCCAATTGGACAGAAGCCAAAAGGACCTGCCTTAGTAATTCACTAGAAAAAAAAGAGAACAAAAGAAATAATCCCTTTTGTGGAGTGTTTTAGCAGGAGCAAGAACCTCTGGCTCGGGTTTTCTCTGCAAGAGCTTTGTTATTTTGCCTTTTATTAAAACTTTTCTGTTTCCAACACTACCTCAGAAGTCATCCTGCTAATTTTATGCCATTTGAGGTAGCTGGGCTATCTCGGGTGTAATAGGTCCTCTGAGAGCTCATAAGACCTGACTCGAGGAGAAAACCCATCACTTGGCGCATGGACCGGTGATTTCTCATATTGAGAGTCATAGTTCGGGAATTTTTGATTGGCCCTCGATCAAAATAGGACATTTTTTCCTTGGTCCTGCATTTTGGGGAGTGCAGGCCTATTACTAGGTTTTTGTGGTGCCAGAGAAAAAAACCTCCCAGGTTACAGAGGATCTGAGGCCATTGGAGGGGGCCACACAGATCAAAGCCTCATGCTGGTGACAAGAGGCTGAAAGCTGAGACGGGCTGGAGAACGTGCTGTGAAGTCACAAAGACTTCTTTGAAGACAGCTGCTATTGGCTGAGACACTGCTGAGTTTCCAGACCCGGGGAGTTCAGACCAAAGACCATAGCTGCTCTAAAAACCATCATTTGGTGAGTTAGAAAATGGGGAACAAGCTATCTGTTGAACAGCAGGATCTTTATTTTTATTTGAACTACAAATTAGAAAGTCAAGATGTAAAATTTGAGAAGAAACAGCTTAAAAAACTCATCAGATAGGTTTTCACAGAATTCATGACCATAAATGCATCTGAGATGCTTACCCTAAAGTTCTGAGATGCTGCAGGACTTAGATGATAGAGTTTGGAAAAGAATATGAATTCCAGCCAAAAGCTACGTCCAGTGTTTCGGACGGTGTTACAATTTGTAGCATTGGAGAGTGAAAAGCAAGGTAGAGACAGCCACAAAACACCTCAGAGCATAGAGAGAGCTGACCACAGGCTGCAGCAGAAAGAAAGGAGGGTAGGCAGAGATTCCGAGACCCCAACCCTGTCTCCAACTCGTCCTGAAGTACACTGACCCCGGGAGGGCAGGTGGAAGACAGCATGGCCTGCTGCTCCCCATCCTGCCTCCCGTCCCCCTCTGCCACAAAGGAAACAGACTGGCCCTGACCAGACCAGTCTGCAACCCATCTCTCCTAACCCCCCTAACCTGACGAATTCCCCTCGGTTTCCTCGCAAAAGTAACCTCAGATGCACTAAATCAGTGAACTTTGGCAATGCAATTGAAAAAAGCCGAGCTGAATCCATGCTCTGTGAGGACAATAGCCCACGTGGCCTCCACCATGTTTTGGAGCTGTCAAGCTTTGCCTTTTGTGGGTGTATTCCATCCTCTGACTCACAGAAGTCCCTTTTCGATTAGTCACTAAGCTCCTGCCCATCAGACATGGGACACTCCCCTTTTGTGGGCCGAGCCTGGTCTGCCTCCCTGCCCCTACTCCCTGCCCACACCCCAGGATGGCATGCCCGCACCCTGCCTGCCATGAGAAGTGGATGTGACCTCTCGGAAGTGACCCCATTCAAAATGGCAGCGCCCATATCAGGAGAAGCTTCAATTTCAAACAAGAGATATTTACGCTCCCCCCAGGGCAGTAGCCCCCCAAAAATCTGAGGATGAGTTTTAAACTTTAGGTGGCACAGATACCTGACAGAGGATATGAAGGGATGCAGAATGGGAAAGTGCCCCTAAAATATCAGTGTTTCCAGTCTGATATAGTGTTGGAGGTGGGGAAGGATATGAAAAATGCATATTATATGATTGGCTCTTCACAAATATTTAAATTAATGCTATATGTGTTATGTTGGAAAGTGTCACTGTCATATTTTCTGAAAAATCTCTTTACCAAGGATTCTTCTCCTGGGAAGCTTAGAAGCCTCAGAGAAAAAGGAAAACAATATTATCTCATTTGCTTCTCCTGTGTTGTGCTCACATGTGGAATGTGTTTGGAGATTGTTTATCCAACAGGTGATTGTTTAATTGGTTTCTGCTGTGAATTTTTTTGTCTTAATGACCAATCACGGTCAGGCGGTGTCGGGACTCTGGAAGGAGTCACGAGTTTTCTTTAGTATCTTTTAGCCTTCTGTAAATATCCTTTCTGTATTCTTTGGTATAGTTTAGTATAGTATTCTTTGATATAATATAGTGTCATAAAATAATAAATTAGCCTTCTAAGAACATGGAGTCAGATTCATCATTCCTCCGTTTGACAGGGGTCTCAGAAAATACCACAGGAAAGTTATGCTGTATTAATTTCTTTTAGGTAGTGTGGTAAATGTAGTTTTTAGGCTATAGCATAATAATAAAATAAAAACTATGTGATGTAAGATACCTTTTGCAACTAGCACAAGGAATGGATAAGACAATAAAGAAATTCTTTGCATAGAGATAACAGAAACAAGACACCAAGATCTCAAGAGAAGAATTATTGCCTCCTTATCAGGACAACTGAGACTTTGAAGGACCAGAGATAAAAATTACAAGATGAAGGGGGGAAGTTGACATTAAGCACAAACACCATTAGTTTGAATTATGTATGAGATATATGAATGTGATACAGGCTATTGCTTTGAAGGGTTAATCCTTTGTTAGCAAAATGTGCTTTTGTGGCAGAGAGCAAAAGCACCCAGACGTCCATAATTCTTTGCTTTTCATTGTCTTTTATTGTTGTAACTTTGATTGTCCAAACTCTTATTGTCCTAATTTTTATTTATATTTTTATTATTATTTTCATTACTATTGAACTTCTAAAATTTTAACACAAGTGAATGGTGTTTTTCACAGGAGACCACAGTAGGAACAAATAAGCTTTGCAGAAATAAAAGAGATATGCAAAGCGGCGGGGTCGTATGGGAGGGAATCAGCATATTTCCCAGGTCTATTACATGCCAACTTTTCAGCCAACATATTTACCCCTCATGACCTAAGGCAGCTTTTTACATCTTTGCCGTCTCCGACAGAGAATTCTCTGTGGGAACTGGCATGGGAACGTTTACTAAATAACCTTTTTAAGAGGTTAGACAAGAACTCCAGCCACTGCAAATATAACTCTAGATCAGCTTGCTGGGGAAGGAGCCTACATAGATCCACAAAGGCAGGCAAAGGCTCTTAACAGACCAATCCTTCAGGATATTAAGGAAGCAGCAAGGACTGCCCTGCTCCAGGTGCCTGACAAGACTAAACCAGAATTAGACTTCACAGAAACTAAACAAGGGATGGATGAGCCATACATTAAGTTTTTGGACCACTTAAAATTGGCATTGGATAAGCAAATTCCCATAGATGGTGCCAGACAAGAGTTTTTTAAATGGCTTGCAATTTCTAATGCAAATCCAAGCTGCAAAAAATATTACGTGCATTGCCACAAGACCCTGAGCCCACCTTAACACAGCTAGTGGATGCTTGCAACCACCTGGGTACCCCTGAACATACAGCAACGATGCAGGCAGAGGTGCTAGCTAATGCCATTACAACTGCACAGGAAAACACCCTAAAGCAGCACGAAAAATGCTGTAGAAATTTAAACATAAACCCTAGCAGAGGCTCTGACAGCATTTAAAGAGGAAATTGAAAGCCAACAGATTCCAAAGGATACGTGCTATTCCTGTGGTCAAGAATGGCATTTTAAGAGGGAATGTCCTAAACTATGAAGGAGGCCACCTACAAAAAACAGTGGATACAGAGGTCCCTGTCAAAATACTAAGTTTTTGCCTAGCACAGGGTTGTCCATACCATCATCCAGGAAACTTGCAGCCAAGCACAATTCAGTGGCGTGTAAGGACACAAGAACCACTGTACCATGGGCCAGGGCCAACCATAGGCCACAAAGCACAGAACTACAGCAGATGTTTGATATTTGCAGGACTACTGTGGCCGCATTTATCTTCACAGAGAAAAGCAAGGCACAACTTCCCAAGGATATTTCCTGGGAATCACAGAGAGGAACCTCAGAGAAAAAAAAAAAAATTATTATCTCATTTGCTGCTCCTGTCGTTGGGCTCATGTGGGATGTGTTCTGGAGATTGTTTACCCAAGGTGATCGCTTGATTGGATTCTGGATTCATTGACCAATTGGATCCACGTTTGGGTGTCGGGACTGTCAGCGGACAGTCATGGGTTTTTTCAGTAGTTAGATAGAAGTAAGTATGATTTAGTAAAGTATCTCTTTTTAATATAGTATAATGTAATATAGTTTCAATAAACAGAGTGTTCAGCATTCCAAGGACATGGAGTCAGATGTCAATCATTCCCGGAGGATGGGGTTGCCTGAATTTACAATAGACTACAAATCACCATGTCCCCAGGTACCAGATTGGAGCTGTCTACAGCCCAGCCAGTAATGCTAACAAATGCAATTGCTCACACAATATCCACAGGACAGCTGGGCCCTGAACCACAACTACGTCAGTTCTTAATAGTGGGAGTGAACAGATCTCATGCAGAAGGTTTCTATATCATTCCAACTGTGTTATCTGTCACCTGTTCACAGGAAATCATTATATTAGCTTTATGCTCAGACCATCTATGTTTTCAACCTAAAGGACTAACCATAGCACAAGCTTTTCTCCTACCAGTCACGGAGCAACACATCCCTCATTGCTTGGACCAGGTACATCAGCTGTGGGCGGCCTCAACTCACCTGTGTTCTGAAGCATCTCAGGGAAACCATCACCCTCGTTGGCCTGATAGATACTGGAGCTGACGTCACTCTGATATTGAAATCGAAATGGCAGCAGGACTGGACCATTGTACCCACGCTGGAACAACTGGCAGGTATTGGTGGTCACTGTGAAAGCTTTCGTAGCATACACTCTATCACGTTTGAGGGACCTGAACGTTGTGTTGCCACCACAAAACCATTCATAGCAGGAGCTGATATAGTTCTTTGGAGAAGAGACATTCTCTCTCAGTGGGGTCTGAGAATAGAAACCAATTTTTAACAAGGGCTGTTGATGGACATAACACTCTAAAACTCACATGGACATCCAATACACCTGTCTGGGTAAGCCAATGGCCCTTACCAGAAGAGAAACTTGCTGTATTAGAGCAGTTGGTACAGGAATGGTTAAATAAAGGTCACCTAACTCCAACTACCAGCCCCTGGAATACTCCAGTTTTCATAGTTAAAAAGCCAAACAGTGGGAAATGAAGGTTATTGAAGGATCTCAGAAAGGTTAACGAAGTGATTCAAGAAATGGGTTCTTTACAACCAGGTTTACCATCTCCTGTTATGATTCCAAAGGATTGGAAGTTAACTGCTATTGATTTAAAATACTGTTTTTCAATATTCATTTTAATCCAGATGATGCACCACGATTTGCCTTCTCATCTCATCAATAAATCAGCAGGCCCCTTTAGAAAGATACCATTGGCTTGTACTTCCTCAAGGTATGCACAGTTCTCGGAGTATATGCCAGTGGAATGTAGCAAAAATACTTTCCTCAGTTCACATACAATACCCAAATTCCCTCATCTTGTATTATATGGATGATATTTTGGTAGCAGCAAAGGAATAAGCATCAATGCAGGAGACAACAGATCAGGTCATCTCAGCAGTGCAGAAAGCAGGACTCACAATAGACAAGGAAAAGATACAGGCACCTCCTCCCTGGAAATATTTAGGATACAGAATCACAGAAAAAACTGTAACTCCACAACCACTCCAACTAAAGAGAAATCCAAAAACACTGAATGAAGTACAGCAGCTGGTAGGGGCTCCAAACTGGCCTTGTCCACTGCTAGGCATTTCAAACCAGGACTTAGCCCCTCTGTCCTATCTCTTGAAGGGAGACACAACTTTAAACTCACCATGAGAATTAAAAAAAGAAGCCCAAAATATATTAGATAAAGTGACCTGAGCCATCCAATCACACCAGGCTCACCAATATAATCCTAACTTGTCTTCTTTGTTTGCAGTTTTAGGGGAGAGTCCACAGCTTCACAGTCTAATATTCCAGTGGGGTCTAGAGAAAAAGGACCATCTGATACTCTTAGAATGGGTTTTCCTATCTCGTCAGTTGGGTAAAACTACAACAACTTGCCCTGAAATTATATCACAATTGATTATAAAGGCTAGATCCCAAATATTTTCCCTTTCACGGAAGGATTTTGCAGAAATCTTTCTGCCTGCCACATCCATCTCTTTGGAATGCTTAATTCAGAATTCAGAGGTTATGCAATTTGCCCTAGAAAATTTTACAGGAAAAATATCAGTCAATTGTCCATAACACGAGCTTCTAAATTTGTCTCTAAAATTATTTCATAAGCCCTTAAGTAGTCATGCACCCCTAGATGCAATCACATTTTTTACAGATGGTTCAGGGAAATCAAAAAAATGTGATTGCATTGCAAAGTCCAGTGACAAAAGAATGGGAATCAGATATTGAAAAAGTAGACGGTTCCTCACAATTAATAGTGTTAACGGCAGTCATGCGAGTCTTTTCAAAATTCACATTTCCTTTTGATTTAGTAACGGATTCATTCTATGTTGCAGGTGTAGTGGAGAGAGCCAAAGGGTCCCTGCTAAAAGAGGTTTCATTGACCAGCTATATGGTTTGCTCAAGAAATAATTTTCCTTCTTTCTATTCTACAGAAACCTTACTTGGTAATACACATTCATTCACATTCTGAGCTCCCAGGTTTCCTAGCAGAAGGCAAAGCTATGGCTGACTTTTTAGCTATGTTAATACAGAATACACTTCCCAATGTTATTGAACAAGCCAGAATGAGCCACGCCTTCTATCATCAAAATGAACCTGCCTTAGTAATAATGTTTAACATCTCTCAGAATCAGGCTAAAGAGATTGTTTAATCATGTCCAGATTGCCAAAAATTAGCCATACCAGCAATAGCAACAGGGGTTAACCCTCGAGGCTTAAATAGCCTGCAGATATGGCAAACTCACAAACCTCAATATCAGTCATTTGCACAGTTCAAACATATACAGGTATCAATAGATACGTTCTCAGGAGCAATTTTCACTTCTGCACATCAAGGAGAAAAGAGTAGAGATGTAATTAAACATTTCTTACAAGCATTTGCATCCCTAGGCATTCCTCAGGAAGTTAAAATAGACAACGGACTAGCCAACATTTCTAACAAAATGCAGGAGTTTTTCAAAATCTGGTGTATCAAACACACCACACGTATTCCACTTTTCTCCACAGGCCAATCTATTTTAGAAACAGCACCCAGATCACTGAAAATGATCCTTGAAAGGCAGAAGGGAGGGACCGAAGTGTTGTCTACCATAGAGAGGCTGAATAATGCTATATATGATTTTAATTTCTTAAATAATTCTTTTATGGAGCAGGTGCCACCAATTTTCAGACATTTCAGCAATACCAGTCAAGCGAACCTCAAGGAAAGGCCACCAGTCTTCATAAAGGATTCAGAGACAGGACAAATTTCAGGACCCCATCCTCTTGTGACTTGGGGGAGGGGGTTTAGTGTGCATTTCTACAAATGCAGGTCTTCAACCGGTCCCGGCAAAAAATGTCAAACCACAGATAAAGCCAATCCAAGAGCAGCAGAAGACGTCAGAAGAAGAACACACAAACAACTGAGCGACAGCTGGAAGCAAAGACTGTGTTTTCTAAGTTTGCACTAGTTAAAATTGTTTAGAAATAGTTTTGCACTGGAAAAGGTTCTGTAAGTTACTACTGTTGTGTTAAAAAGTTATAAACCTATCTCTAAATCATATGTTAAAAATGCATTGAAGTTCAATATGTTCAAATCATATATAGCCAGAAACTTGAGGCTTGCCTGGGAAAACACTTCACCAAAGCTAAGATAGAAGAATAATTTACAAGCAATAAAAATTATAGCCAGATTTAAAAATTATTAGCATAACTACAAATTGTCAACAAGGATGAGACTTTTTCAGATCATGTTCCTTTCTCCTCTTTCCTTTTTATATATAGAGAGAGGGTGAGATGTAGAAATGTGCCCCCTGTTGACTGAGTGACCGAATTATCCTTTGTCTCCTTAAAAAGGAAAAAAGCCCAGAAGTTTCTCTCCTCAATTTGGCAAAAAGACACCTCATAGAACCATGGGGACTTCACCTCAAACCTAGGGCTGCCAATTGGAAAGAAGCCAAAAGGTCCTGCCTTAGTAATTCTCTGGAAAAAGAAGAGAACAAAGGCAATAATCGCTTTTGTGGAGTGTTTTAGCAGGAGCAAGAACCTCTGGCTTGGGTTTTCTCTGCAAGAGCTTTGTTATTTTGCCTTTTATTAAAACTTTTCTGTTTCCAACACTACCTCAGAAGTCATCCTGCTAATTTTATGCCATTTGAGGTAGCTGGGCTATCTCAGGTGTAATAGGTCCTCTGAGAGCTCATAAGATCTGGCTCGAGGAGAAAACCCATCACACCATCACCTTCGGGGATGGCCCTTTAATACCTTTTCTATTACATCGGTCCATTGCATATTCATAGACCCTTATGCATATCCATAAACTAGTTTACATTTTCCAGGAACTATTTTACATGGCCCTTCCTCTGGTCCTCCTTTTTAGAGCATGTGTGTTTCTTGGCTGTGGTTTTGGCTCCTTCTCTTTATCACTTCCAGTTTGGGCCTTGGTCCATACTTTGTTCAGACAGCAGATGCTGATTGCTGGCATATCAATAGCAGGGTCCACATTACCTGTTCGCTGGATGTTATCCCAACCAAACAGACAGTTCACTCATAACTATCAGCTACCACTACTACTATGTCTAAGTTTTTGTCAATAGCAGAAATAAAAGCAATGTTATTTTAACATTATACATATAACATTCATTCTAATATTTGCAAGAAGCCAACAACATATGTATTTATAACAATGCCTCCTCTTCCCTTTTTATAAATCATTTGACTTAAGCAGTATTTCTTGTTTTCCATCCTCCATTATTTCCTTAGTTTTTTTAAAAATCCTTTTTGCTTCCTCCAAGGGGTCTTCCATATTATTTTGGTTTTTTAACACCATAATCTTTTGTGAAGTCCCAGATGTAGTCAATTTTGGGTCTATAGGCATTGTTACCACTTGCATGCCCTGGATTATGCTGGTCATTAGCCGAACAAAGCAGGGGAGCAAACAGGGAAGAAATACCAAACCAGCTGTAGCACACAAAAGGAGCTGTAGCTTCTTCCACCATTCGATTCCCAATATGTTATCCCACCAGCTAGTTTTTAGCATCAATTCCCACTTTTGGACAAGTACATGGGCTATTTTTCTGATATCATTGACTATATCTAGGACGGCATCTCCATTGGCATCTATTTTCAAACAATCTGATATATTAAATTTTCCACAAATGCCTCCTTCTTCAGCTAATAAATAGTGTAAGGCCAACCTATTTTGATATACTGCAGCTATTGTTTGGGTTTGTTGCCTTGATATTAATTCTATTGCCTGACCAGTTCTGTTTGTTATTATCTCCACAACTGCTTGGAGTCTTATAATATGATTCAGGATATAAATTGGGGTCCAATATCCCCAACTCCCATACTGTGCCCAGGTGGCTGGCCCATATGTTTCCACTATGCATTCTGGGGACCACTCCTCATCTCCCCATTTTTGGGATCCCCCTATCAAGTCCCTTTTGTTTCTTTTTAGGTCCTCATAAACTGGTACTCCTAATTGATCTCCATTTGGACCTGGTAGAAGAAAGAATCCTGGTTCCATAATTCCCAAAGTGCAGCTCCCCCTGCAACTGGAAGGGAGTCTTGGGTATGCTGTCTTTCCACATATCCTAATTAAGCCATCTGGTGCCTTCCAATAATCGTTTTTCTGTTGATTTATATTTTTCCCAAATTTTGATATTTCTGGGATCCCAGAATAAGGATTTTTGCCTATATCATTACATTGAAAGAGTCCAATTTCATTATTATATTTACAATTCCTCTTTTTCATTTCTTCTCGAGTCCAATACTGAATTGATTCCTCTGGGATCCACCATGTAAAAGTTCCATTACTAACTGTTTATCTCTTACAGGGAGTATTTCCTACTTCCTTATGAAAATTTTTCCCAATGCGCCAGAGACATTCCTCTCCTATCACGGTTGAGCTTAAAATTCACCCTTCTGGTCAGTTTTCCCCCCTTGTACTTGCCTGGTTCTACTTAAGGAGTTCAACCGGGCCTAAGCTACTGCCTTTCCATGGCCATTCTTCTGACATCAAAGCTCCCCCACAAACCCAACAGTTTGTTATGTTAAGTTCCTTACATATTCTTTCCCCTAATTCCACAAACAGATTTTTCCCCAGTGTTGATATATCTATTTCCTTTTCTAATTGCTGTTCAAGTTTTCTATATAAATCTTGAAGTGAAATTGGCACAGATTTTGATTGCTGTATGGGTTTTGCCTTTATACTTACTAGCTGTTCTTTAACCAAATCTTGGACTTTACTCCCAGTGGCAAAAGTAAAACAAAACCATTAGGACATTTACTTCCCAACCCGTTACCACTTGTTCCTAAATTCTCCACAATCCAGCACTTTTTCCCATTTTGTATACAATTGCCTAATTTGGATGGGTTATAACAGTGACTGTTGATATGGGTGTGTATAATAAAAAAGGAACCTCGGTGTCTTTCCATATACAGCTTTCAGTAATATGTGTGACACAACCTTACTGGTATACCCCTGCCTATGGGGTTGCAACCAACAGCAGGTGTATATGATCTTCTCGGTGACAAGTACAGTGGTCAACCCAGGCTTCCCCTCTTTTTCCTTTGTCTCTTCCTTTTTAGTAATTTCTAGGCCAATCGTTTTTGACACTCCTTAACTGTAGTTTCCCACCATTCCTCAGGTATCTCTTATTCAACAGGCACTAATAATTCCCATCCACAAAACAAAGTTATTTCAGTTGTTTTGAGTTCTATCTGGATAGGGGATAGATTTGGCACTTGACACTTCCTGCAACAAAAGCATCGATTGTGTGAACTACAATGCCAATTATTCCCACAATTTAAACATTTACTTATAACCCAGCTAGCATGTCCAGTATTGGTATGAATCAAATAAAGTATACAGTATGGCACTGATGGAAATGGCAATTCCCCCTCTTCTTTGTACAAGTCACAGGCTAAGGTTAGAATACGAGAACTCTCTGTCCAAAACAGTCCTGATCCTCCTGTTTTATGTGGAAGTATCCCTCCCCAAGGAGGGTATTGGAGGTATCTCAGGACTTGTCCAGGTGGTACTTGAAACCACTGATATAAGCTCAGCTTTATTTCCCAATTAGGTGTAATTCTTCGTACATTCCTCTCATCATTTGGGTCCTCCCAGTTCATTACCACCCAGTCCTTGCTTGAGAGTCAATTTGGTATCACCCAGTTTGGATGTGATTGTCCACTCCTTAGGTTCTTCCACAGGTCCTTTGATTTTGCTGGCATGGATCCACCCTCATTCCCTGGTCCAGATCACAGCCTCAGTTTTCAGCAGTACCTGAAAAGGGCCTTCCCATTGTGGGGTTAAAGATTGTTCTTTCCACATTTTCACTAGTACCCATTCCCCTGGATGGATATTATGAATTTTAAATTCTAAAGGTGTGGTTTGAGGGATTATCCCTTTCAAGCACAAATTTTCAAGAGTTTTTGCAATTGTGGTGGCATATTTTTTCAGACTCATTTCTCAACACTCATTTTCCCTACTGCCTAAGTAGCAGTTTCACGTTGGGTGGTCAGAAAGGGTAACCCGGAACATCATCTCGAAAGGTGACACTCCCAGGTCTGACCTGGGTTGTGTTCGGACCCTCAATAAAGCCAGAGGTAGGCATTTTACCCATAACATTTGGGTTTCAATCATTAATTTTGTTAGTTTCCTCTTTAAAGTCTGGTTCATCCTCTCTACCTGGCCTGAACTCTGTGGATGCCATGGGGTACGTAATTCCCATTTTATTCCCAAGGCTTGAGTTATTTTTTGTAAGACTTTTAATGTAAAATGTGTTCCTCTGTCTGAGTCTACCCTATTAACCATTCCATACCTGGGAATAATTTGTTCCAAAAGGGTTTTACATACTACATTGGCTGTGGCTCTGAGAGTGGGAATAGCTTCCACCCAATGAGTTAGATGGTCTATTATTACTAATAAAAATTTCCATCTCTGTACTTGGAGAAGTTCAGTAAAGTCCACTTGGATACTTTGAAATGCTCGAAGAGCTAACTCAAAGCCTCCAAATGTTATTTTCCTCATTACTTTTTTATTTACCTTTTGACAAATTATACACCTTTCATTTGTTTTGCCAATCCAAAAACCCCAATACACCCGTAATTCCTTAGAAAGTGATCACACAGACCTTGAGTACCCCAATGAGTTTTTTGATGCATGTCTTCTAATATTTTCCTTGTAAGTGGCTTATTAAGTAATTGTCTCCCATTAGGGAGTTTCCATTTCCCTAACTGATCTTTCTCTCCCCCTATCCTACTTAGTTACCTTTCTTCCATCTCACTAAACTTTGGAACTTCCAATTCTTCCTTATCTGGGGTCATAACTAACATAACCCTTTTGGTCCCATTTTCTGCTGCATCTCTAGCCTCTTGATCCACCAAATTATTTCCTCTTATTTCTAAAGTCATTCCCCTTTGGTGTCCTTTAACATGTACTGCAGCAATTTTAATGCCTCTAAAACCTCCAAAATGAGTCCCTCATGTATCAGTCCCTTTTGAGTTTAGTAACCCTCTTTCTTCCCAAATTTTTCCAAAGGTGTGTACTACCCCAAAAGCATACTTTGAATCAGTATATACAGTTCCTTTCTTGTGTGCCAAATATTCCAATGCTCTTTTTAGAGCATATGTTTCACAAGACTGAGCTGACCAATTTGAAAGTAGTTTGCCTTTTTCGATGGTCTGTATCATTTACCCATTAACCAATGCACATCCTGACATTTTTTTTCCTTGTATGCATCTGGATGAACCATCGACATATATTCTTTCCCCTTCTGGGAGTGCTTCCTCTGCTAGATCCTCCTGAACTTTAGTTTGGTATTGTGTAATTTCTAAACAATTATGTGTTAAATTACTTTTTGGTTCCCCATATAAAAATTGTGCTGGATTCAAACTTTTGTTTACTTCTAGTGTTAGGTCATCACTGTTTATCAAAATATCTTCATATTTTACTATCATAGAATCTGTTAAACATTTTTCAGCTTTTTGATTTAACACATTTCAGACTGCATAAGGTGTATACACAATTAGTTTACTTCCAAAAGTAAGTTTACGGCTTTCCTCCACCAAAATAGCAGTAGCTGCTATAGCCTGAATACATACTGGCCAGCCATGGCTCACTGGATCCAACAATTTTGATAAATATGCTATCAGCCTTTTCATTCCCCCCCATTCTTGGACTAAAACTCAATGAGCTACTCCACCTTCCACATTCACATACAAAAGAAGGGGCTTTTCTAATGAAGGCAAGCTCAAAGCTGCTACTGAAGTCAGCTTCAACTTCAATTCTTCTAATTTATTGTCATCTTCCCTAGTCCAATTTAAATCATTTCCCTCTGTCAATTTTTCATATAAAAATTGTACTGCCTATGCATACCCTTCTATCCATAATCTACAATATCCCAATAATCCGAGCAGCTTTCTAACCTTCTTTTTAGAGGGAGGGGGAAGCAATAAAATCACTGAAATCCTCTCAGGATCCAGCTTTCGGCGACCTTTGCTTATTACGTGGCTGAGATATTTTACTTCTGGTTCCACAAATTCTAGCTTCCCTTTTGATGCTCTTAATCCTTTTTCCCCAAGAAAATTCAGAAGTTTTATAGTAGCCTCCCTTACTTCAACTTCACCTTCTCCTGACAGTAAAAGATCATCCACATATTGGGTAATTTGTATTCCAGGAGGAGTGGGGAAAGCTTGTAATATTTCTTCTAAAGCTTGTCTAAATAAGTTTGGATATTCCATAAACCCCTGTAGTAACTTTGTCCATCTTAGTTGCTGCTTTCTCCCAGTTTTTGGTCATGTCCAAAAAGCTAACCAGAAGGTACCTGGGACTGGGTCCCAGGGACTCCTTGGAGGAAGGGAGCCAAGGGTTTTCCTGGCACAATCCACTGGGAAAGCGGGATAAAAAGTGGAAGAGGGCCCTTAAAAATTCTTCTGGGTTGAGGGATAAATATGCCCAAGAGCAACCAGGATTAAACCTGCTGGGTTGAGGGATTAATTTGCCCAAATGTATCCAGGGTTAAGCAAAAATCTGCCGTATTGAGGATATGCCCAAGAGCATCCGCAGTTGGACAACACAGCTGGATTGAGGGATATCCAAGAGCATCCGGGGCTGGCCAAAGACATCTGAAATTGTAAAGTAAAAGTTACCTTATTGTTTTCTTGTTGTGTGTGAGAGTGAGTCATGTGCAAAATCAGCTTCAACTTCCTGGGCGGGTGGGGAGGTGTGGCAAAAGCTGTATGTGACCCACAAACAAGCCATTGTTCCCCAGGCATGTGGGGACTGTGGGGAGAGAGAGTGAGTGACACACAGACAGCCTCACAGGTGAACTGGCACCAGAGGTGACCAGATTCAGAACCCTTCCCGGAGGCCCGGTGATACTAAAGCCCAGAGGCAAACTCCAAGGCAAGGGGGGCGCTACAGTATGGTAGGACCTTTTAAGCATGGCGGTTGCGAGGGGTAGTCGTGTAGCCCATTCCTCAGGGTATGGGGGGTGGGAAGTCCAGCTTGGGCAAGGTACGGAGGTCCGAGCCCCTGACTCTGAGGCTATCTCTAGGGAAGGGGGATAGCCAAACCTCAGGGTGGGAGCCTACACGGACCAGTGATTCTCTGAAAACAGGGGTCCGCTTCATGTGAGTCTAAGAGGTTTGCTAATGTTTCCTTCCTCTGTCCAATAAAAGAAAAGGGAAATTAATGGGAGTGCTGAACCTAAGTCAGTGGGGAAACCTAGGGGTATCAGTACTTAAGGTTCTGGGGTGTTGAAAAATGTACCTTACATAGTCCGGGTGGGTGAGGTGCCAAGAACCAAAAACTCGGCTAAGCAGAAGTCGAGAAGTATGAATGAACAGGCCTGAGGGTGTGAATAAATGTGTGAGAATGAGTGAGAAATAAAAGTGAGTAAATGGAGATGAATGCAAGTATATGTAATGTAGATAGTTTATTTTAAGCTTCACTATATCTACTTAGAGGGAGGTGTGTTGTATTGAATTGTATTGTAAGAAAAAGGGGTTTTGTTGTGTTGTGGGAAGAAGGTGGCATTAGGTTAATAGCGAAAGTGGGAAACAGAGGCAGCGGACAAATAGATAAGATCTTCAAAAATGGGACAGAAAACAAGTAAGCTTGGTACAGAAAAAAAAAATGTGGAATAAAAGGGTACCAGCAGAGATACCCCAAGATAGCCTTTTGGGAGTTATATCAGTTAACAGGGGTACAAATCCTTGTACAAGGAGAAAAGACAGGGTAAAGATGATCCAGTTTTGTATCATAGAATTGGCAAAGAAGGAAATAAGATCTGACCATGTTTATTGGCCTAGATACGGCTCTTTTGAAGTTTGGATTTGTCAGGCTCTGAATTTATTTGTAAACTCAAAGGAACTATTTAATCCAGAAGAAAGAGAATATGCCGCATGCTGGGTGGGAGATCGGAGGAGAATAAAATCTTTAAAATATCAGAAACCCCCAAGACAAAGTGAGAAAAGAAAAAAAGGGGAAATAAAAGGGCTGGGAACAAGAGGAAAAAAAAAAAAAGAAAGACCCTTTACAGGTATTGCCTCCTCCGTTCCCATTTCCTCCACCATTCGCAGCTGCACCACTCCCCCAGCCCCCGTCCCGGCTCTGGTCTCACTGTTCGCTGCTGGACTACTCAATCCAGCCCCTGTGCTGGCTCCATCCCCACCGGTCAGCTTGTCTGCCCCAGTCCCAGGTGCCTGGCCCTCGGCCGCTCCGCTGGCCATGCCGGGGGTCCCTCCTGCTGCATGGTCCATAGTCACTGCTCCGACCGTGCCGAGGAGGTCCCATCTGTCACAGTTGTCCTGTCCCCTACCGCTTCTCCCATGTCTGTCCTCACTGCCCCATCCCCGGCTGCTCTGTCCATGCCGGCTGCTCTGGGTACCACCACTGCTGCCCCCCCCCACCCCGCCTGCTTTGTCTACACTGGCTGCACTGGGAGCTGCAGACCCAGCCGCCATAAACCATGTGCGGGTTATCCAAGCTCCGGTTTGGTTTCCACTGGAAGACCCCCCTCCTTTGGCGGTTCCAGCAGCAGACTCTGCCTACACCCTGCCTTTGGAGGACCCAGTCTCGGCACAAATCTTTCCCCTCACCCTGTGGGAACTCAGGACATCCCTCTGGGAGTCTGGAGTTTCCTGGGACCCTTGCCAGGGGGCTCAGAGACCCTGGCACACAGCCCAAGAACACCATCGGGTTCGAGTGCGGGCCATGGAACAGCTTGGCACCTTTGCATGAGGAGATAGAGGCCACGGCAGTTTAGATGGTATAGGGATAAAGTATTCACAGAGTGTAAATGTAGGTTTTAGGATTTTTGGTATAGGGGTTTCTGGTGACAAGATGGAGGGATTTGGGCGTGTCTAGCCTTTCTTCTTCTTCTTCTCTACCTCCATCCTGTCTGGTGATGTTGGCACTTTTAGATTGGTCTAGAGTAGAAACTCACTGTCTAGCGTAGATGATAGGTATTGGAAAATAACTGTAAATATTGTACACGTAGTTTGTAGTATATAAAGATAACACCGCCCTGGGGGAGGGGGAGTGCCTCTGACTGTCCTGCTGAATGGATCTCGGCTGGACAGGGAGAAAGAATTTTATAGATAAGATGTAATAAACAACCTTGAGACCGAAAAATGAAGAGCCCTGACTCCTTCTTCGAGCACCGGGCTGGGAAAAGAAACTTTTGAACTTTTTCGGGGTCACTCTGACCGGCTAGAGAGAGAGAGAGACCCCGACATCACCCGACTTCCTCTGACACTAAGGGAAAACCAGTAGGCCCCCCAGGAGATCAGAAAATGCCAATAGCACCTCCTAATTGGGGTCAAAATGGTGAGGAGGGGAGGAAACACATGAATCCTAATTTGATAATCAAGGGAATAAAAGAGATGGACCCCCAAAGGCAAAATGCTAAAAAGACTTTTAAGGGACAGCAGGGGAAAGAAGAAACTCCAACTGAATGGTTAGACAGACTTAAGAGAAATATGAAACAATATTCTAAAATAGACCCAGAGACTATTGTGGGACAAGCTCTGTTAAGGATTAATTTTGTCACTAATGCCTGGCCTGATATTAGGAAAAAAATAGAAGAAATGGAAGACTGGCATGGTAGATCACTAGATGGGTTATTAAAGGAGGCTCAAAAGATTTATGAAGAAACAGCTAAAGTGAAAGCAAAAATTATGGTAACCCCTGTGTGAGAAAAAAATTTCCAGAGGAATCTAAAACCCCCAGGCACCACTCCTAGACATGAAGGTCGTAGAGGCAGGGGAAAGAAAAAGAACGGAACTCCAGTAAAAACCAAATCTCAGGAGCATTCTCAAAATATCTGTTTTTACTGTGGTGTCGAAGGACATTATAAAAGAAATTGTCCTGATTGGATATAAGATCTGAAAATCTTCCAAGAGATGAGCACAGAGGAGGAATAGGGAAGTCATAGGCTCTATATTTTGTGGGACAGATACCATCTGGAGCTGGTGAAAACTTTAAAAGTGGGTCCCCAAGAAGAAAAATTAGAATTTGTGGTAGACACGGGCAGAAAGAACCTACCTGTTAAATATTACAAAAGGTTATAGTGTAAGAAAAGACAGTGTAAAAGTAACAGGAGCTAAAGGAGAGAGTTTCCCAGTTCCTGACATTAAAGATGTGGTAATTGAGGAAGAAACTAGAATTTGTATGTGGGATGTTGTCCGATCGGCTGTGTGTCTCTGTCGGACATGCGTAGGGTGGTTCGCGTGGGATGGTTCGCAGGCAGCCCGCGATGAACAGACGAGTCTGGACTCCTCTATAGTTCAGTCTTCAGGTTGTTTATTATAGCTTATCTCTAAGGTTTTTGTTCTGCCCAGCCGAGATCTGACCAGCAAGGCAGCCACAAGCACTCTCTGCCCCTTTAGGGCGGTCGCACATTCTTATACTGATAATTGCGTATGTGATATTTACAATTTTTCTCCAATACCCATCACCTTTATTAAACAGTGCACCTTTAGTATGAACCAATCTAAAATGCACACATCACAGAGAAGATGGATGACAAGAAGAAGGAGAAAAGCCACGAGGTCGGGCCTGAATCCTCCATCTTGCCTCCATTAGACCCCCCTGTACCAAAACCTTAAAACCTATATTCTATTCTATAAAAACACCTGCCCTACACCATTCAAACCTCTGAAACTTCCATATCCTCATGCTTTGATAGCACGACCCTTGAAGGGTCAAAATCAAGCCACCAGGTGCCCTTGGCTACATTCCAGGACTTCTGAGCCCCCAAGGGGTCTCCCTGGGACTCAGAGCATCCGAGGTGATGCGCTGAGTTCCCACATCTCCCCCCTCTCTTTGCACAAAAGCACTTCTCTGGTAACTTGACTTATTGCACGTCGTACACACAGAAGAACACATGGTACAAAAAGTGTGAGAACTACAAGAACTATAAAAATGTAAAAGCCTACTCTTAAAAGCTCTCTCCATAAAGGAGAAAGGTCAAAAAACTTTACCACGTCGTCAATCCAAGATCCAGTGATCTCGCCAAGCTTTTTTATGCTATCTTTTATTTGGTGAATATTTTCATGAATTGACTTCGAATGATCGGACAGATTCATGCAGCACATCCCAGCGAATTCTTCGCACCCATGCCCGTGAGCAAGCAACAGATAATCAATTGCCGCTCTGTTTTGGAGAGCCGCCTGCCTTGCACTGTCTATGTCTTTCAACATGTCACTCAGTGCAAGAGAGACTGAATGGGCATGTTTGCTCAACCAGCATCCCATGTGATCCAATTGGGTCAAGGCCACCCCCGAAGCTGTTTGGGGTGAAAAGATGGCTGTAACAATTCTCGTTGCCTTGTCCCAAGTGTACACACTATCATCACAATTTGCGGCGTAAGGTTGCAGAGATCTTTTTTCCCTACGCTTTTGTCTTTTCAATATTTTTGAATCTGGTGATAATATTGAAATTCTTCCAATGCTGCATGGACCTCCCCTGACATTCGCAGGAATGCCGTGCCAAATTCTGTCTCCACAAATTAGAAAGACTCCTCTTGGCAACTGCACCGGAACGTGGAGTGACCCCCTGGTTGTTGTCACTGTGTTTTTGCACCAGGTTGATGCATTTTTGTAAAACCCATGATTTGGGGTAACATCAATAGTTTTGTTTACTTTTGTTGTGTCTGAAATTTTGAATTGCATGCATAGCTCCATTGTCATGGACCCAAAGATTTCCAATTCCTGAGGCTCGGTAGAGGCTACAGGAAGGAGATGCATCTAAGCATACCACTCATTCACAGGATCTTTAACGATCTGTGCGATTTTAACTGGAGTGTGCCTTGGAATTGGTAACTCCACTGGCAATCCAACCATGCATGCTGAAAATGGTCTTCCCGGTCTCGAGTGCGTCAGGCAAACACTATCCAAATTTGCTGCCTGAGCCAAAGCTTCCCAAACATTTGTTTTCGGTTGATTGACCGGTAAGTTTGTGCCTTTAGGTAAGGTTATGGATGGGGAAATGAGGCACATGAGCAACACGAAGTCTATGACTCTGCCCTTATGAAAGAACATTGTCCCTCTCACTTAAAATCTTATCAGAAAAGAAGTTTTCTCAAAGTTTTTATTCGGTCGCCTCAGCTTCTGAATCGTTGGTTGCAGCCCGAGCCTCCTCTTCCTTCCTCTGACTACCCGTCTTTCTGTCTCTGGGATCAGTGCCCTCCGGTTCTCGTGTTCGGAATGGTTTCACGTGCCGCGCCGACACCCACTTCGGACCATGCTCTGTGGAGATACAAGCAAAACCCTTGCCCCAAACCGTGACTGGCCTTTGCACTACAAAAGGACGAATGACCGCCATTTTGTTTCCCGGTCCTGTGACAACGATGGAATTTTCGCTCTGCAGACATAGAGAAGCTCCCCCTATGCCTGAGAGAGTTCCCAGGGGTACAACCAAACCCCATTCACGAGGCCAAAAGATGTAAGATATTACCGTGACATCTGCTCCCGTGTCAAGCATTCCCCTGACCTCTATTGTTTTATCTTTGCAGGTCAACTGACAAGTAAGTATGGGTCGGTCCCGACCTATGTGCTTGATCCATGTCGTATGTACCTCAACATGCTCCTTCAAAGGAAGTCCTTCTTCATCAAAGATTGGCATGACCTGCTCCATGGCATGTGGTGGCAAGGCGAAAGCTCGTGCAATTTGAGTGTTCTTTGCCACGATCAGTGGTGGACGAAGAGCTTTTGCCAGAACTGTTAGTTCTGTGTTCTTATCTGCTGAGATAACCGTTTGATAAACAACAAGTCCGAGAATGCTGCTCTTATCTTGTCCCACAATCAAGAAGTCTTGCATTTTGTATGAATCTCCGCGGACACCTGTTGATATCTCCGCATGACTTTCGTTCAGGAAGCACACTAGTTTGGAAGCTGCCAATGGGCACTGTGCTCCTGGTGGGAGGAGGTCTGGGTCGCTATGGACTCGGCTGAGGGTTTTGCTGAGGGCGTCTGCTTGACGTTCCCCGATGACTGTTCTGCTTGTTCCTGTCTCACTGCCATCACTTGTGTCGTCACGCGCTGGCAATGGATGGGCGCGCTCTTCTTCCCGTTTCCCGGAAGCGGTAGGGGATTTCCTTCTGCGTCCGTCTTTGAGAAACATTCCTTCACAGAATGTCTTCCCCTTCCGCATCGTGCGCAGAGCGGCCTTTGTGATGTTGATGTGTGAGCTTGCGCGTGAGTTTGTGGACAGTCCCTCCTCATGTGGCCTAACGCTCCACATTTGTAGCATTGTCCTCCTGACGGGTTGTTCTTTTTCTGGACGGTTGCAAGAACCTTATCGATCAGTTTGTTCTGCTGCTGAAGCATCTTTTCCAGTACCTTCCCTTCCATTTGTTCCGAACATCCTCTCATTCGGTTTTCCCACTCTCCTTTCAACTCTTCCCTCACAATTGATGCAACATGCTGCGGTGTTCCCACTTTGCTGCATGCCTCCAACATGTCTGCCAAGGTTGGTCGACCTTGCATTGTAGAAATGACCCGTTGGCAATCCGGGTTGGCGTTGCCGAAAGCTAAGCTTTCTGTGAGAGGCTGCTTTGCTTGCTGATCTACTACCTGCCGATCTATGGCTTGCATGAGTCGATCCACAAACGATGAAAAGGGTTCTGTGGGTCCTTGCCGAATGGAGGAATATGGAGTGTCATGAATCCCTGCTGGTGCAATCTGCAGGATTGCTTTTCGAGCTGCTTCTTTGATGTCTGTCAGCACATTCCTGGGAAGACGTACTGCTTGCTCCGCTGCATTGTCATCTGGAGGATCTCCCGCCAGTTGTGCTACTGTGAGGTTCGCGTTGGGCCCGCCTCGATACCTGTTTCTCAATTCTGTAAGATAATTTCTCCACCTTCTGTCCCAAACGAGATTTTGCGTGTCTGTGAGAATCATTGACACAAGATTTCGAATATCAAATGGCGTGAGATCATACATATTAAATGTCCCTGTTAAAAGTTGTTTAAAATATTGAGAACACAGTCCATTATTTTGAACCGCTTTCACTAAATCTTTGACCACCTCATGACCCATCCTTTCCCACCTAGGGTTTTGACCTTGTGCATCATAAGTCACTGGCATTGTCAAGTCCCCTGAACCTTGTAATAAGTCCTTTTCCTTTGCTAATATTTTTCTGATGCGCTTCCAATTCATTGTTTTCACTGGCAGCTGTGGCTCCTCTGTAGGAAACTCCATTGGTAATTGCATACACAATGGGACCGTGGAGGTCATTGGTAATTCCCCAAACCACCTCCTCTCCTTTGAGGGTTTTGACTTTGCCCCTATATCCAAAAAAGAGATTTGAGATCCTCGTGATTGTTTTTTTGCTGTATTGAATGAATGCACAAAGCTTTTCGCTGCCTCTGCTGCTGAAAACATCCATGCAGGAATGCCTTGAGATGCTGTGATTTGTATCACATCATCCCCCTCTTGATCCGCTCCATATGGCGTATTTTCAAACCCTCGAAACTCCGAGGTCGATGGGTAATCCATCTGCTCTGGTATCATCGCTTTTTTCTCTGCACCTTTCCCTTTATATATTGTAGGAAAGAATTGCTGCATTGCTGCAGACCTGCTACGAGATTGGGTTCGCACGGTTTTTTCTTGGGCTGCCAATGTAGGCTGAATACCTGCACGTACCCCTGGGGGGGGTGAAGCCTGCCTTTCAGGGATTGGAGCCATGGGGATCGGGACCGGAGAAGGGGTGGAGCCCCGGGAACTGGAGCTGTGGTCACGCCCCCTCCTCGTCCGAGATGCCGCCGGGGGCGGGACCCTCCCCCTGCCGCGCTCCGCCCGCACCCTCCGTGCTCGCGCGGCCCCGGGAACGCCCCCTGTCTCCCCTGAGCTGACGTCACTGTCTCCGCCCTGCTCCGTCTCCGATGCCTCCCCCTCGGTCTCCGCCTCCGACTCTCCCTCCCCCTCTGACGTCGTATTCACGCCCCGCCTCCTCGCGACAAGCTCGCCCCGCGCTTTGGCCCGCGTGCGCGCTGCGATCCGGGCAGAACGCCGCATCCCTGTTTCCGGGTGCTGTGATGTCATTGTCATGCGTTTCTTGCGCCTCCCGCCGGGCCCCGCCTGGGTCTCGGAGGCTCTGCCCGCTTCACTGCCCGTATCTGAGATGGACGCAGTGGAGCTTCCGCCCTTCCCGGAAATCCCGCGCGCCCCCGGTCCCGCGCACGCTTCCCGCCCCACGCGTATCATCTGAGCCGCCGCTTTCGGCACGGCACCCGTACCACCCGTGCTATGCCCCCCTGCCCTCACAAATCCTCCTTCCCCGCTTGGAACCGCTGCCGCCGCCGTTTCCGACGCCGCCCCTATTGCGCAATCACGGTCGCCGCGGCTCGGTGCCTCCGTGCCGGTCCCGCTCCCCTCCACCCCCGTTCGCGACTCCGCGTCCCCTCCTGTCTTTTCCGCCCTCGGCTCCTGTAACTCGGGAATTTCCCCCCCCCCCCCCCCCCGCCCAGGATCGCCTGGCTCTGGGACAGGACTCGTGTCTGACTCGGTGTCTGAGTCTCTTAAGTTCTCTGCGGTCTCAGGACGCTTTGGGGTTTTCTTGGGTTTTCGGGGAATAGGAAGTGAAGACAGTTCTAATTTTTCCTGCCCCTCCTCTTCTTCGGGGACAGTTTTTCCCGGGCTATCTGAGACCAGAGTTAGTCTCTGTCCCGTGCCCTGACCCCCCCTTTTCTTTCCGGGGTTTTTATCACCTAACTGCCCGGCTGCGCTTCTAGCTTCAGCCGAAATTGCCTCCAACATAATCCTTGCTGGAGATAATAACTTCAAGGCTGCCTCATCCTTTTCTGTTGCTAGCAAATATATGTGCCTGTTGACCTCCTGCCAGAAACCCACTTCAAATAACAACCGGGTCTCTGAATGCGGGTAATTAAGTCTGACCCACAGTAATAAATCTTTAAGATGTTTCTTGGGAATTCCCTTTGTGTGCATCTGTGCCAAGCCTTGTAAGGCCGCTAAGATTTCTAATTGCTCCTTAGTGTATGTGCCTCCCATAGTGATTGATGTTTTAAATCTGAACCTTCTCACCGAATTTGTGTCGTCGGGGCAGTCCGAAGGCTCCTGGTCCTGTCCAGCAGTCCGCAGGAGATGGGATCAGAGGCGCCTTTCTGATTCCGGTCCGGGCTGTCCTGGTACGAGTCTCCTTCGGTGGAAGAGGAGTGCGATGATTGTTGATGGTCTCAGTGGCTGCTGCTGTTCAGTGGCTGCTGCTTTCTCCGTCTGCAGACGCTGCTTTCTCCGGGAGATATCAGCGTACTCCCGGGAACGAGTCCAGCTGTGGGAGCTGCCCGCCTGGCTCAGGCTGTGTTCCTCCTGTGCTCCTCCTGAGCCCGTCTCGAGCCCACCTGTGCCCTTCTCGAGCCCACTCGTGCCCACCCAGGAACGCCAGATGTCCGATCGGCTGTGTGTCTCTGTCGGACATGCGTAGGGTGGTTCGCGTGGGACGGTTCGCAGGCAGCCCGCGATGAACAGACAAGTCTGGACTCCTCTATAGTTCAGTCTTCAGGTTGTTTATTATAGCTTATCTCTAAGGTTTTTGTTCTGCCCAGCCGAGATCTGACCAGCAAGGCAGCCACAAGCACTCTCTGCCCCTTTAGGGCGGTCGCACATTCTTATACTGATAATTGCGTATGTGATATTTACAATTTTTCTCCAATACCCATCACCTTTATTAAACAGTGCACCTTTAGTATGAACCAATCTAAAATGCACACATCACAGAGAAGATGGATGACAAGAAGAAGGAGAAAAGCCACGAGGTCGGGCCTGAATCCTCCATCTTGCCTCCATTAGACCCCCCTGTACCAAAACCTTAAAACCTATATTCTATTCTATAAAAACACCTGCCCTACACCATTCAAACCTCTGAAACTTCCATATCCTCATGCTTTGATAGCACGACCCTTGAAGGGTCAAAATCAAGCCACCAGGTGCCCTTGGCTACATTCCAGGACTTCTGAGCCCCCCAAGGGGTCTCCCTGGGACTCAGAGCATCCGAGGTGATGCGCTGAGTTCCCACATGGACCTCCATGGGCTGCAAGGGGACAACCTGCTTCACTATGGTCATCACCATGGCCTGCAGAGGGATCTTGGCTACGGTGCCTGGAGCGCCTTCTCCCCCTCCTCAACTGTGAAAAACACCAATCACTTGATTTAAAATTTAAAAAGTTTATTAGTAATAAAATAGTTATAAAAATAGTAATAAAAATTAGAGCAATAGGAATTTGGACAATCAGAGTTAGGACAATAAAGGATTATAAAAAGCAAGGAATTATTGACAACTGGATGTTTCTTGGGCACTAAGCCCCAAAAACCATGGCTCGCTAACAAAGGATTAACCCTTAAAACCAATAGCCTGTTGCATATTCATATACCTCATACAGGGTTCAAAAATTCTTTTCAAACAAAGGGTGTTTTCTGCTTAACTTCGGCTTCCCCCCTTACCTTGTAAATCAATCTTCTGTGGTTCCTCGGAGTCTGGGCCTTCCTGATAAGGAGGAAATAATTCTTTTCTCGGAATCTTGTTGTATATCTATCCAGAGAGGATGATAAGAAGAATTTCTTGGTTATCTTTTCCATTTCTTGGGTCAGTTACAAAAAAGTATCTTACTTCACACAGTTTCTATTTTAATATTATGCTATAGCCTAAAAACTATATTTACCACACTAATTAAAAGAGATTAATACAGCATAACTTTCCAACATAACATATATAGTATACATTTTAATATTCGCGAAGAGCCAATCATATAATATGCATTTTTCACAATCCCCCCTTTTATTCTTTATAAATCATTTAGCTTGAGCAATATTTCTTGTCCACTTGCATTGTCTGAACAATGCTGGCAATCAAATAAAACAAGGGTTTAAACAAGGAAGAAATATCAAAGCAGTTGTAACACACAGAAGGAAGAAGCCTAATTTCTTCCACTAGCCTATCTCTAATACATTACCCCACCAACTAGTTTTTAACATTGTTTTCTGATTTTGGACTGGTACCTGAGATTTTTTTCTGATACCTTTTGCTTTTTCTAGGATGACATCCCTGTTGTTATCTATTTTCAACAATCTGATATATTAAACTTTCCACAAACACCCCTTCTTTAGCCAATAAATAGTCCAAAGTCAACCTATTCTGATACGCTACAGTTTTTGTTTGGCTTTGCTGACTTGATACTAATTCTAATGCCTGTGCAGCTTTGTTTGTTATCATCTCTATAACTGCTTGGAGTCTTATAATATGATTCAGGGTGTAATTTGGGGCCAAAACAGAGTTAGCTTGCTGTGCTAAATTTACCTTTTTGTTTACTAGTTGTTTTTTACCGAATCTTAGACTAAATCCCTAAGATCAAATTTAAAACAAATCCATCTCTCTCCTTTTGGACATTCAATTCCCTGTCCATTACCACTTTTTCCTAAGTTTCTTGCAATGCAATATTTTTCCTGATTTTGCCTGCAGGTACTTAATTTGGATGGGTTATAACAGTGACTGTTGGGAAGGATGAAAGTTTGACAAGAAAGTCTCACAGATATGTATGTTTAGCAGAAAGATTTTTGAATGTAGAGTCTGATGAAGAAATAGAGATGGAAGCAAGTTTTGATACAGAAGAAAAGAATTGCTGAGCCTGTTTTCCTGGATAACCAAGAAGGCAAAGGGTATGTTAGTTAGAAGGGGTTTTTATGGCTTAGAGCAAAGGATAAACCTACCTCAAACAAGATGTTTTTGCCAAGAGGGAAGATAGCACAGGCAAACAAGCCTGCCGCTGTGGCAAGTAGAAAAAAGGTCTCAGAATTTTCCACTGCAAGAAAACTGAATAATAACTTCTAGCTTAAACTGTAATGTACTAACTTTTAGTGATTGGAGAATAGTAACATGAATATGGCAATTATAGTAGTTATGATAGGCTATAGATAATAGTTAAGGTATAGATTGGTTCTACCGTATTAAGATGCTAAGCAAAGAAAAGTATATAATGCAATGCAATCAAAACCAAAGGTCTCCAGGCCTGCCTGCAGCTGGAGCTGACAGCTGTAGGCACAGGCTCTTTTGCCCACGACCCTGGACTGCTGTAACCTCCTGGATGGAATAAACTGCATTTTGGAGAGCCGCCTGGAGTTCCACATCCCTCATTTTGGCTCTTACAAGTGACTGTGGACATGGGTCTATGCAATAACAGAGGAACTTTGGTTTATTTCTATGTAATGCTTTTGGTAGCATTTGTGACACCATCTTGCCCTTATCCTGAAAGGGAAAAGACAACAGATGAGTGACAGAAAAAGGAATAACAGAGGTCTGGTATGGCGTGTATCCCCATCTCCCATGCCTATGGGGTTGCAACCAACAGCAGGTGTATATGATCTTCTCGGTGACAAGTACAGTGGTCAACCCAGGCTTCCCCTCTTTTTCCTTTGTCTCTTCCTTTTTAGTAATTTCTAGGCCAATCGTTTTTGACACTCCTTAACTGTAGTTTCCCACCATTCCTCAGGTATCTCTCATTCAACAGGCACTAATAATTCCCATCCACAAAACAAAGTTATTTCAGTTGTTTTGAGTTCTATCTGGATAGGGGATAGATTTGGCACTTGACACTTCCTGCAACAAAAGCATCGATTGTGTGAACTACAATGCCAATTATTCCCACAATTTAAACATTTACTTATAACCCAGCTAGCATGTCCAGTATTGGTATGAATCAAATAAAGTATACAGTATGGCACTGATGGAAATGGCAATTCCCCCTCTTCTTTGTACAAGTCACAGGCTAAGGTTAGAATACGAGAACTCTCTGTCCAAAACAGTCCTGATCCTCCTGTTTTATGTGGAAGTATCCCTCCCCAAGGAGGGTATTGGAGGTATCTCAGGACTTGTCCAGGTGGTACTTGAAACCACTGATATAAGCTCGGCCTTATTTCCCAATTAGGTGTAATTCTTCGTACATTCCTCTGATCATTTGGGTCTTCCCAACCATTACCACCCAGTCCTTGCTTGAGAGTCAATTTGGTATCACCCGGTTTAGATGTGATTGTCCATTCCTCAAGTTTCTTCACAAGTCCTTTGATTTTGCTGGCGTGGATCCACCCTCTTTCCATGCTTCAGATTGCTGCTTCAGTAGTACCTGGAAAGGACTTCTTAATAGCACAGTGATAAAAGGGAGACAATACTACATTAAGTTTTACCATCAGCGTTCCTCAAAACTTTCTGGGTTTAGCAAAAAGCTTTTTCCACAGCCACCTCTTGTATTGAGCTGTGCTAAAAGCTGCACAGGCAAATTCTTCTTTCTGTGAGCCACAATTATTTAAACAGGAAAGGCCAGGCTAATTTTAACATGAGATGTATCACACTTATTGTTTTATTACTCTTTGGGCAACACTTAGCTGTTTTAGCCTTACAGACCCATTCCTCAGAACAAAAGCCTCCTCTTTTTAACAGTAAGAAAATTGAAAGGAAAAAGAAATCTTGCTTTAAAAAACTAAACAATTTTGTGAGGTTTGGAGAGCCAGCAAGGGATTAAGGCTATCTCTGCCTTGATTTTATCTCTAGCGCTGTCCCCTCTCTCTTTTTCACAGCAGTGCTTTCAAGGCTGTCCCTTGCCCTTCCCCCGCTGTTTCCACTTTACTGTAGGGCTCTGGCCAGAGCGGACACTGCCCTAGCAAGAAGGCGGGGGTGGGGGGGGGGAACTCGCAAACAGCTACCAGCGCAGGGACGCTGTGGGCATGCATCAGCTCCCTTTCTCTCACTCTCTCACTCTTTCTCTCTCTTTCACTCTCTCTCTCTTTTTCTTTCTCTCTTTTTCTTTCTCTCTTTTTCTCTCTCTCTCTGTCTCTCAACCCATTTGCCCAGGTGGAGGCTGCCATCCTGGGCTCGGGACTCCGGCAGTCTGGGACCCACCCCCCGGCAGCTCCGCCACTGAGCCAGCCTGCCGTCGGGCCGGTGAGGGCATCCGGCAACCCCTCACCCTCTGGGACCCTGGCACAACCAAGCCAGCCCCCAACCCCAGCGGCGCCTCTACCAGGTGGATGAACCCTGGGAGTTGCTGCGCTGGATCACTTCCATGAATCAGCCTCTGCCACAGACCCTGAGACCCTGCTGCTTGTACGAAAGTGGCCAAACACCTCCCAACCTTGACAACCCCAAACCTGGCGTCCCCAGGTGCTCCTGACATTCTTTTTCCGTAGTCAGCATATCCTCTTCTCCCTTCAAGGAGGGCCCATTCTGCTAAACCTTCCCAGACCCCAGTTCAGCATTGAACAACCTCAGAACAACCATTTGTTAAGACACTTCCCTGTCCTTCACACAGAAACTGCATTCAAACTCCTGTCCTCCTCCAGCACCAAAACATCATCACTCTACATTCCAACATCGCAGAGTTTGCCAACGATCCCTTCCCCTTCTTCAATTTCTCACTTCCTTCCCTTCTCACTTTCTTTTCTTTTCCCTATCTTTTCCTCTTTTCTCTGAATCAACACAACTCAGACTGCACAAGGTGTACACACAACTAATTTACTTCCAAAAGTAAGCTTACAACTTTCTTCTACCAGGATTGCAGTAGCTGTTATAGCTTGAATACATAATGGTCAGCTTTGGCTCACTGGGTCCAACATCTTTGATAAATAAGCTACTGATCTCTTTACCCCTCCCCACTCCTGAACCAGAACTCCATGAGATGCCCCCTTTTCTAATGACAGTAAGCTTAAAGCTGGTACTGAGGCTAGTTTTAATTTCAACTTTTCTAATTAAACATCATCTTTGTTGTAAATGATCAAATCAGCAGCCCAATTTATAAAAAAAAATTATAAATTTATTATATTGACAACCAAAAATAGAATATTATAAAACCGCCACAGCCAAGACAGCATCAACCCCGGACTTTGACGCTGGGTGAACCTGGATCAGATGGACATAGTGTCAGCGTCTCCCCAGTGGTTCACCCTGACTGCTTCAGGTAGCCAGTTTATATACAGTTTATTCTGCCTGGAGCAGAAATGACATAAGATTTCTGTATGTCCCTTCATATGTATAACTGGGACTATACAGATTCAGACCCATACAAAAGTTAGTCCATAGGTTTAGATGGCTGTCTGAGCTCCTCGAAATAGTCTTCTTTTCACTTGTAACCAGTCCTCAATGTAATCTCTTCCAGGTGCAGTTCCTTGAATGTTTCGGACATTCCTGGGAAATGGCTGCTTATTGCCCGAGAAGGACTCATTCATTTGTTAACAGGCATGATTTTATCTGGGCGAGTCCGGGAAATCTTTGAATAGAAAGGAAGGCCGTGCTTCTGACCATGAGGGTCAGAGGCATGGTTGGATCTTATAATTTTTATATAGTTACAAAGCATGAATTATCTCTATCATATACTGCAATCTTCATTGGTCCACTTTATATCATCTCCCTCTGTCAATTTTCCATTCAAAAATTTTACTGTCTGTGTGTACCCGTCAATCCATAATCTACAATATCCCAATAATCTGAGTAGTTTTCTGATTTCCCTCTTTGAAGAGGGAGGGGGAAGAGATAAAATTGCTGCAATTCTCTCAGGGTTGAGGTTCTGGCAACCCTTACTTATTAAGTGTCCAAGATATTTTACCTCTGGTTTTATAAATTGCAGTTTCCCTTTTGATGCTCTTAATCATTTTTCCCCAAGAAAATTCAAAAGTTTGATAGTAGCCTCCATATCCTCAACTTCATTTTCCCTGGATAATAAAAGATCATCCACATATTGGGTAATTTGTATTCCAGGAAGAGTGGGGAAAACTTGTAGTATTGTTTCTAAAGCTTGCCCAAATAAGTTTGAAGATTCAGTAAACCCCTGTGGTAACTTTGTCCATCTTAGTTGCTGCTTTCTCCCAGTTTTTGAATCCTCCTATTCAAAGGTGAAGATATTTCGGCTCTCCTCAGCTAGCGGACAACCTCAAAAAAGCATCTTTAAGATCCACTACACTAAACCACTGATGCTGGGGTGGGACTTTACTTAGAAGAGTGTAAGGATTTGGTACCACTGAGTAGCCAGTCCAAGTTCTTTGGTTAACCTCCCAAAAATCTTGTACTGACTATAGTTCCCATCAGGCTTCTTTACTGGGAGAATAGGGGTATTATGAGGAGACATACAAGGTTCTAATGTCCCATCCTTTATTAGTCCCTCTATTACTGGCTTCAAACCTTCCAGTCCTTCTAAGGATATAGGATGTGTATGGGATAATCTTCTCTCTCAATCGTGACCCTTATGGGGTCAATATATAATCCTCCCCTATTTCATTCCCCAGCCCAAACTTCCTTGTTAATTTTTCCCTCATCCTCTTGGCCAAGTTTTAAAACTCTAGCTGTCATCTTCCCTTCTTCTGGTACAACCCTTATTCCTAGTTTCACCTGTAAGTCTCTTCCTAATAAGTTGCTACCTGCCCCAGGGACCAATAAAACATCTGTGGGAACTCAGCGCATCACCTCGGATGCTCTGAGTCCCAGGGAGACCCCTTGGGGGGCTCAGAAGTCCTGGAATGTAGCCAAGGGCACCTGGTGGCTTGATTTTGACCCTTCAAGGGTCGTGCTATCAAAGCATGAGGATATGGAAGTTTCAGAGGTTTGAATGGTGTAGGGCAGGTGTTTTTATAGAATAGAATATAGGTTTTAAGGTTTTGGTACAGGGGGGTCTAATGGAGGCAAGATGGAGGATTCAGGCCCGACCTCGTGGCTTTTCTCCTTCTTCTTGTCATCCATCTTCTCTGTGATGTGTGCATTTTAGATTGGTTCATACTAAAGGTGCACTGTTTAATAAAGGTGATGGGTATTGGAGAAAAATTGTAAATATCACATACGCAATTATCAGTATAAGAATGTGCGACCGCCCTAAAGGGGCAGAGAGTGCTTGTGGCTGCCTTGCTGGTCAGATCTCGGCTGGGCAGAACAAAAACCTTAGAGATAAGCTATAATAAACAACCTGAAGACTGAACTATAGAGGAGTCCAGACTCGTCTGTTCATCGCGGGCTGCCTGCGAACCGTCCCACGCGAACCACCCTACGCATGTCCGACAGAGACACACAGCCGATCGGACAGGTCCATGGGGGATGCAAGGATTCACCTGCAGCCCGTGAAGGAGGTGCCCACGCTAGAGCTGGTGGATGCCTGGAGGAGGCTGTAATCCTGTGAGAGACCTGGTGGAGGGAGGGGGCCCCTGCTTCCAGGCTGGAGCAGCCTGTCCTTGGAGGACTGCACCCTGTGGAAGAGTGATGCATGCCACAGCAGTTTTGGGAGGACTGTCTGCCCGTGTGTCCTGGTTTAGGGCAAATTTGGGAGAGAATCCCCAAAAGGGCTTCTCCAAAAACAAACCCACACGGTCCTTCCCCCAACTGGTTCAGGAAGAATTCCTCGGAGAGAGGTGGAAAGAACCTGTTTATTTGACAAGCACAGCACCCCCCAGCACACACAATGAACAATACCAGATGACACCACTCTTCCACTGCTCTGAGAAAGATGACAAATTCAGAAAAGTCTCTCCTGGGGGTTTGCTGTTATCAGTCCCTCCGGCGCTGAGGCAGCTGCTGCAGTCACAAGGTGTAAACTCTCTCTCCGTGTTCTAAATCCCAGTCCGGAGCAGTCAGCAGGTCCAATGGGGTGGGGGGAACAGTCCAGAAAGGAATTTGGACTGTTTAGCTAAAGTAACTAATGAGAAGGGGGAAAAAAGCAAGAGCAAGCAAAGCAGAAGCGAAGCAGAAGCAAGAGCGAAAGCAAAAAGCAGGGCAAAAAGCAAAAAAAAGCCACAACGTGCACTGGTGCTATCTGTATGTCCCGCCGAGTGGCTGATAAGAGGCCCAAAACAAAACTCTCACTCTGCCAGTCTTAAAGGCACAGAACATAATATCCAGCATAAATTACATACACACGAATGGGGATAACAGTCACCCTAGGACACCGTGGGAGGGACTCACGTTGCAGAAGTTTTGGGAAGACTCTGCTCACGAGATTGGAGCCGTGTCGAAGAAGTTCTGGTGTACTGGCTCCTGTGGGAGTGACCCCATGGCACAGCAGGGGAAGGACTTCTCTCCTTGAGCAGTGGAATGAAATAAACAGGGCAGGAGATTCTCCTCCTTTTAATGCCTTTATTAAAGTGATCAGCTCGAAGATGGGGGTTTTAGCAGATCCGCGGAGTTCTGCCGCTGCTCCCAGCAGTGACTCAGAAGAGGAAGATTTGCAGCTCTGTCCCCAAGGGGGCAGGGCCGGGAGTCCTGTCCTCACAAGGCAGTGGGGTATACCCAGGGTGTCTCCGTTTGGGTTATCAGTCCAGCGGGTCCTGGGTCTGACTGACATTGTTTGTAGTTAGGGCGAGGAGTGACCGAGGTTTTCAAGTGTCTCTTCCAGCTTCGGACCTCGGCCCTGCTGTCCAGACACCACTCTTGTTGCAGAAGTTCGAAAAATTATTGAAAAATGTATTCTAGTTAATAGATAGATGCCTAGATTAGTGAAACAATATGATAGTTAGCATGAGTAGCAGTAGTTATGCTAAGGCCGCAGTAGGCCCGGTAAACTCTAAGTGAACTCTAGTGCATGGTAGATTGAGAGAAAATATTATCTAAGGAATGTACCTAACATTATCTATGGAATGTACCTTTTGGCTAAGTAACAAATGTCATGATGTACCTAATAAATCTCAGTATACCTCTAAAGATGCTTAGCGATGCACATAGATCAGATGAAGCAATCATGTTAAGAAAAGTATATAAACTCTAAATTTTGTCGCAAGATGGGGCTCTGACTTTGGACGAAAGTCCTCAGGCTCCCGGGCCCTAATAAAGCACCGCATAAAACAACTCCGGTTGTTTTGTGGTTTCTTCTTCGGATCGGGCAACAGTTTTCTGGCGACCGCGGCAGGACTCCGAAGGTGGCTGGGGCGGTTCACGTCCCGATCCACTCCACGCTGGCACCGAGTGATTCTCGGGAGTCATCGGCTCGTGCCCGACCCCTGCGCCTGTCGGACGACTGTGAGGAGGTAAGCCCGAAGGTGCTTTATTTCTGGTATTGGTATTGGGTGCCTGTCCATAAGACGAGGTGGCAATCCTCGCAGGATTGGGCTAAGACGTCTGGTTGGGAAGCCTAGGCGCCGGCCATCAGACGCGGCGAAAGCTGCGCAGGTCCGGCACTTGCCCCTCGCGGCGACGAGAAGCGGCAAGATTGGTTTTGGTTGGTTTGGTATCTAATAGTAATCACGTTGTTGTTTTTGCTGTTCGTGTTCGGAATAATTGAGCTATTGATATTTATAGTTTTGTTGGTTGTGCTTAGTGCTGGTGCGTCTTGGTAATTGCGACTGATTGTTGTGAGGTTATTGAGTAAGATGCCATTTAAAGCGTTTAAAACTATGGTCGAGTCTAACAGCAACATACCGGGAAATACTCCGTTAGGGTGCTTATTAAAGCGGTGGAGGAGTGAAGGATTTTATCAGGATTTGGAGAAGGAAAAGATGATTGATTATTGTAATCATTGGTGGCCAGAATATGAAAGGGTAGGGCCAGAATGGCCGTTGAATGGGTCTGTGGATTATGAGGTAATTACTCCTTTAATGCAGTTTTTAAAACAAATGAGAAATGGGATGAGGTGCCGTACTTGGACTTATTCTATCTCCTAAGGGAGAAAAAGGAGTGGCAGAAGGAATGTGGAATAATGGTTTTGGAGTTAAAGAGTTCGGAATGCGGAGGGTGTAAAGAAAACTTAAATGTACTCAATGTTTGGCTCTAACCTCCCAACCAGAGGAGGATTTATCCCTGCTCGTGGCTCCAAATGTTCCCCCAGCTCCTGCTTCGGCTTCCCTTTCTTCGTACCCGCCGTTACCTAGAGATAGTAGTAGCGATGATAGTGAGGAAGAAAAACCGGGGGAGAGAAAGAGGGAACGCAAGATTCCTAACGCAACTATAAAATCACAGCCTCATACCCCCCTCTCCCGGCCCTTCTGGAAATGTGCAAAGAACTCCTCTTGCGAACAGGACAAGGCAAGGGCGGAAAAATCTTGGGGAGCCCAAGCTAATAGCTCCCTTAAGGGAAGCAGTGGGACCCCAAGGAGATAGGGTACTGATAAGGTGCCCTTTTCTCCCGGAGACCTGGTAATTTGGAAGCAGTCTGCGGGAAGCTATCGGGAGGATCCAGAAAGGGTGGCGCGGGTGGTAAAAATGATAATTAGAACACAAAACCCGGACTGGAATGATTTGCAGGTGTTGTTAGACACTTTAATGGACTCCACAGAAAAGGAGATGGTTTTAAAAGCAGCAAAGGAGAGAGCTAGAGAGGCTATAAGGTTGCAATTAGCAGAAGGAACCGTGAATGATTTAGTGCCGAGTGAAGATCCGGGATGGGATCCAAATACAAGCGGGGGTATGGGTGTGCAATTAAAGAATACCAAGAATTGTTGCTGGAAGGAATCAGAACTGGTATGCCTAAGACGTTGAACTGGTCTAAACTGTATTCGGTGAGACAGGATAAAAGTGAGTCCCCATCAGCATTCTTGGAAAGATTAAAGGAAACTGCCAGAAAATATACTAATTTAGAAGTGGAGGATGAGCCAGGGAAGCTACAGCTCGCATTAATATTTATGGGGCAATCTCAGGACGATATCCGAAAGAAATTACAGAATTAGAGGGAGAGGATACCCGCAACTGGATAAAATGCTGGAGGTAGCCTGGAAAGTATATAATAATAGGGAAAAAGAGACTGCCAAGAAGCAGCAGGCAGGGATTCTGGCGGTAATCCAGCAAGCTGGAAACAGAGGGAGAGCAGAGGTGGATCTATGCGGGGCCGAGGAATGGGTCGCGGTAGGGGAGGATTTCAAAACACTGGGGACGGGGACAAATTCTGGGACCTAACCAGTGTGCCTTTTGTCGTCAGATAGGCCATTGGAAGAACGAATGTCCAATGAGGAACGGGATGAACGGGGTGGGAGTGAACAGCAGTATGGTAAATAATAATTCAGTGGGCTATCCGATGACTCCAGGAGATGTCGCTCAAGCTATGGTCTTGGGAAATTATCAGAATCAGAGCTGACTAGAACAGGATTTGAAGGTTAGGTTAGAGATCGAAGGGAAAGAGCAGGAATTTACTGTAGATACTGGGGCTACTTATTCGGTTTTAAATAAACGATTGGGACCAATCAGTGACACTACAGTACAAGTAGTAGGAGCAATGGGCCAGTTGGAAGAAAGGCCGTTCCTACAGCCACTAAATTTGAGATTTGGGGGGAAGGAATTAGATCATCAATTTTTATATATGCCCAATTGCCCTAAGTCACTATTTGGGAGAGATTTGTTATCTCTTTTGAACATGAAAATTCTGTTTGAAGATGGAAGAGTTAAAGTAGAAGTTCCTGAAGAAGAAATAGCCAAATTATTCGTGATAGAGAAGTTGAACCCACCCCTATCCCTGAGGAGGGTAGAACAGGCTGTGGTACCCATGGGTATGGGAGACGGGAGTCCCGGGGAAGTCTAAAGCTGCTCAACCAGTAATAGTAGAGTTAAAGAAGGGGTACAACCTGTAAGGATAAAACAGTATCCTATTAAAACTTGAAGCCAAAGAAGGGGTTGCTCCTCTCATAGCACAATTTCTAACACAAGGAATACTGGAAGAATGTGAATCAGAATACACACACCCCCATTTTTCCCGTAAAGAAATCTAATGGTAAGTATAGATTGTACAGGATTTACGGGCAATTAATAACATTGTTAAGGATATTCACCCAGTGGTTGCAAATCCATATACTTTGTTAACATCTGTGTCTGAAATGTTTAAATGGTTTACTGTAATGATTTGAAGGATGCATTCTTCTGCATTCCCCTGGCATTGCAAAGTAGGAAATATTTCGCCTTCGAATGGAAAGCCCAGACAACCGGTCGCAAGAAGCAACTCACCTGGACGAGATTACCCCAAGGCTACAAGAACAGTCCGACGATATTTGGGAATCAGTGGCAAAAGAATTGGAAGAATGGAAGATGACTGAGGTAAGGAGACTCGCCGTTCTCATACGTGATTTTACAGTATGTCGATGATATCTTTCTAGCCACAGAAGAGAAAGAATTGTGTTTAAACTCACCATAGCATTGCTGAATATGCTGGGCCAGGCTGGATATCGAGTATCAAAGAAAAAGCACAGCTGATAAGGAAAGTGTGATTTACCCTGGGTTGTGAAATCATTCAGGGTCAGAGACGGTTGGGAATCAACCGAGTGGAGGCCATTTGTGCCATCCCGCTCCCGAGAAGTCACCAAGAATTAAGATCTTTCTTGGGGATGGTAGGATGGTGTCGATTGTGGATTCCAAATTTCGGGTTACTAGCGAAACCATTGTATGAGGCCCTGAAGGAACCACAGCTGAACTGGGACAGGTCAAGGAAGAATGCTTTCCAAACTTAAAACAAGCCCTGAAGGAGGCCCGGCTTTAGGGCTCCCGGATTTGAGCAAGGACTTTCAGTTGTATGTAAATGAGAAGACAAAGCTGGCTCTGGGAGTACTAACCCAACGGATTGGGTCATGGAACGCCCGGTGGGATACTTCTCGAAGCAGCTGGACACTGTCAGTGCTGGTGGCCGTCATGCTTGCGGGCAGTTACGGCCACGGTGATCCTCATTCAAGAAGCCAGAAAATTGACGATGGGCAAGAAAATGGAGGTATTTGTACCCCATATGGTACTGGCTGTTTTGGAACAAAAGGGGGGGGTCACTGGTTATCATCTAGCCGATGCTGCAGCACCAAGCAATATGAGAGAGCAGGATGATGTAGAATTGAAAATAACTAATCATATTAATCCAGCAGAATTTCTCTGCAGTGAACAGGAGGAGGGAGAATTGGCGCATGATTGTGTGGAGGTCATCGAGCAGGTATAACGCTAGTCGGATAGATCTTAAAGACACACCGATGGAAGATCCAGACTGGGAACTGTTCACGGACGATCAAGTTACGTGGAGAATGGTACCAGGTATGCAGGGTATGCCGTGGTAACTGTTCATACGATTGTAGAGGCAAAAGCTTTACCTCCTGGTACCTCAGCCCAGAGGGCAGAAATAATTGGGCTTCACACGAGCCCTAGTCCTCAGTACTGGAACAAAAGTAAATATTTGGACTGACTCTAAATATGCCTTCGGGGTAATCCATGTACATGGGGCATTGTGGAAGGAGAGAGGACTACTCAGTTCACAGGGAACATCTATCAAGTACAAGAAGAAATCTTAGCTTTGCTGGAAGCAGTACACAGACCGAAAAAGGTTGCGGTAATGCATGTGAGAGGACATCGAAGGAGGAAGGAAAAATTTACCAAGGAAATGATTTGGCGGATGTGACAGCTCGAAAGGTGGCTCGAGAGGTATGGACTCAGATGGCATTGATACCAGTCAAGGTAAGCCCAGTAAATCCCTACCTAAACCAGGCACCTAAATATTCAATAGACGATGAGAAATTGGCAATGTTATTGAATGCACAAAAGAACATGACTGGATGGTATGTAACAACAACGGGACAGGTCGTGGTACCAGCAAAAATAATGAAAGTCATCTTGGAAACATACATAACAAATGCCATTGGGGTGGCAGAGATGCTCGTAAAATTCTTAAGGAGAGAAATAGTTTCAACCAGATGTTAACACTTGCAAAACGGGTGAATGCAATGTGCCCAGTCTGTTTGAAAAACAACCCAATTGTCAGGAAAACAAATTCAACTAGGGAAACTGCAGGTAGGACCGGAACCGGGAGACTATTGGCAAGTAGATTTTTCTGAGTTACCAAAAGCACAAAATTTCAAGTACATGATAGTGTATGTCATTACCTTTTCAGGATGGCCAGAAGCTTACCCCTGTAGGACAAATCAGGCTAAGGAAGTGGTTAGGACACTGCTTAAAGAAATCATTCCCAGGTTCGGGGTACCTCTAGGGTTGTCGTCGGATAGAGGTCCACATTTCATAGCTGGGATTGTGCAAACAGTAGCTAGGATGTTGGACATATCCTGGGACTTGCATACACCTTGGCGACCTCAATCAAGTGGTCAGTGTTGAAAGAATGAATCAAACACTGAAAGGGCAAATCAAGAAAATTTGCCAGGAAGCTAAAATGCAATGGCCGCAAGCATTACCATTAGCTTTGTTGCGAATCAGGATAAAGCCCAGGAGAGGTTGGGGGTAAGTCCTTATGAGATTCTATATGGGAACCTTATGCTACCGTACTAAGGGAGATCTACATGTACAAGGGACCAAGTGATATTTAATTATGTAATGTCACTAAACAGAACTCTCAACAGCCTACGGGGAGCCCTGCAGTGGAACCGACCCCTACCACTGGAGAATCCAGTCCATGACATCCAACCTGGTGACCGAGTGTATGTGAAAAATTGGTTCACGGATCCACTGAAGGAAACATGGGATGGCCCCTACCAAGTGATCCTGACGACCTACACAGCAATAAAGGTGGCGGGAATCGACACCTGATCCACTACACTCGAGTCAAGAAAATTCCAACACATGGGAGACTCAGATGGTCTCCCCGACGCGAATGATATTCGCGCAAAGCCGCATTCTTAATCATTTTGTTACTGGTGATGATGAAATTGATGCCTACTCAGGGTTTTGTGGTTGTTACTGTTTCAGAACCTGTTGTTGGAATCATGGAAGGGATGGATGTGAATTTGACCTGTGCTATTGCCAATGACCAGAAAGCTGAAGCCCGAGATTTACGAGTATTCTGGAAACAAGGAGCTGGGTACCCCAAGGCAAGTTTTACTACTATTTGGGATAGGGATGCACAAAAAGGGAATACCACACTACAATTGAAGCAAGTAACTGGAGAAGATATGGAGTTTTATATGTGTATAGTGCAAATTAGACGTAGTTTGACTATAAGAAAATTAATTGAGGGTGGTGTCTTGGAAATTACGGGAAGGAACTATCTCTCAGGAATCAGTGTCAGGCCAACATCTGCTATTCAAGACATGTGGGACGGTCCTCCGTTAAAGCTTAATTGCCATCACTCTAACAGAGGCATGCAAACAAGAAGTGAAGTTAGGTGGTGGAAAGAACAACAACAATGTGAGAACGAATTGACCAGGGAGTGAGTTGGTAGAAATTATGGACAAAGGAATTGGGTGGCTAAATATCTCAGATCCTAACAAGGCATAGACGAGGGCGTATCTGTGCCTAGTTACATGTGGAATAGATGCAGACTATGGCATTCGATCATCAATAGCTAGGGCACATTTGGGGGAAAGGATCAAGGCCACACATGGAATTTTTCGAGCAGTGCAAGGCATGGCAGTTATCTTAGTCTGTAAGGTAGAGAAAGATGTACAGTTTATCGAATATGGATGGGGTTTGGGGGAAACAATATTCGGGACAAAGAAGGAAAATATCGCAAGGAGAAACGATCAGATCAAACTATAGTCCTTATAATTAGGGACGTACAGCCGGAGGACGAGGGATATTATTGGTGCTGGATTAGCAAAGACTCCTGGTGGGGACATTCAGAATGATAGTTTCACTAACTCGAGGGCAACCGAGAAGAGTAAGAGAAATTAATATTACCACTCAAAATGAGCAAAAACAAGAGAATCTGATAGTGGGACTGATCAGAGATTTTGGTACAGTACAAAATGTCTCACAAATTACGGCATGCCTGCCACTCCCCCAGGCCGCTGGAGAGCCTATCCAATGGGGAGTGATTCCGGTCCCAATGCCCCCAACAATACAAGAAAACATTACGGTCATGTGTCAGGTAGAAAATGTAGAAAGGAGGTAGTAGAAATTAAGGAAGGTTATTCCCCTTTGTGGAAATATTCGTCAATCTGGGATTGTCGGGAAAAAGGAGGCAGATATGAACCAAAACCGGGACTGTATGGAGGATTAGGAATTATGGTTGGTGTTTTGAGAAACAAGAACAACAATTAAGAAAAACAATTATCTCGGGAAATACGGTGTCAAAATATGACACCAGAACACCCTTATGGGATCACTGGGAAGCTATATGGGGTCCAAGCTTACTAGAACACTATAGTTATATTGGCCTGTTGATTGGTGTGTACAGTGGACAGGAAGTACAAACCACATCATGCAGAAGTATCAGAGATAAATACCTCTACTAGGGAGAAGGTGATAGCGAAAGAGAACTGGAATTGTACAGAGGTTTATACATGCGATACTCCAGGGGATCAAATTAGCCTAGTGCCAGTAAGGGTCCTTTTGAAATGGGGATGTGAATGTAGGAAATACAATCACACAATACCCGGCAAACCCCTTATGAACGGATTTTATGGAAGGGTGTCCTGTAGGACGACTACACTCAGAAGTCCGGAAATTTAGTATGGGTAATGGGACATGGACAATGGACTACCCATCTCCCTTTGGACGGACCAGTGACACAAGTAACTTAAGGGGTGCCAACGTTATGCCCTTTGTGAAACAGTCTAAGTTAAAAGCATCAGGGACTAGAAAAAAGAGAAATTGATGATTTGAATTTGTTAGGAGATGAAGACCAATGGCAATGAACCAGACCGCGGAGTGAAATTTGGATGGGCACTAGAATCATTATTTGCACCAGTAGCCACATATAGAAACAGAGAATGTTGTTTAAGTTACTGGGACAAACAGAGAGATTGGCATTAGCAACTAGGAGAGGATTCAAAGATTTGAACCTACAATTGCAGGCTACTTCTCGTATGACACTCCAGAATAGAATGGCTCTAGACATGCTGCTATTGAAAGAACATGGAGTTTGTGGATATTTAAATAAAAGAATTGATCACTGCTGCATCCATATCCCAAATGTAACGGTAGAAGTAGAAAAAGACATCTCTCAACTAGAAATAGTCGAATCTGGAACAAAAGAAATCGAAAAGGAGGCCCAGCACAATTGGATAGGAGCCTTGTTAGATTCAATGGGGCTTCAGGTTTCTGGTTGGGTATCGTCAATGTTGCAATATGTGTTGCTGTTTATAATTGTACTAATAGTTGCTTGGATAGCATATAGATGTGTTCTAAGAATAATAACCAAAGAAACAAGACGAACCCGAAGATTGGTGAAAGCAATAGGAAGAAACCACGGATTTGGAGTTCCCCCGCCCAAATACGAGGTGGCCCTTCCTAGAAGAACTGAAGCTAGAAGAACTGAAGCTGAAGGTTGAGCATCCTCGCAGAAGATCTGAAGAATGCTCAAAAGGGGGGACTTGTTGCAGAAGTTCGAAAAATTATTGAAAAATGTATTCTAGTTAATAGATAGATGCCTAGATTAGTGAAACAATATGATAGTTAGCATGAGTAGCAGTAGTTATGCTAAGGCCGCAGTAGGCCCGGTAAACTCTAAGTGAACTCTAGTGCATGGTAGATCGAGAGAAAAATATTATCTAAGGAATGTACCTAACATTATCTATGGAATGTACCTTTTGGCTAAGTAACAAATGTCATGATGTACCTAATAAATCTCAGTATACCTCTAAAGATGCTTAGCGATGCACATAGATCAGATGAAGCAATCATGTTAAGAAAAGTATATAAACTCTGTAAATTTTGTCGCAAGATGGGGCTCTGACTTTGGACGAAAGTCCTCAGGCTCCCGGGCCCTAATAAAGCACCGCATAAAACAACTCCGGTTGTTTTGTGTTTTCTTCGGATCGGGCAACACTCTGACCTTTTAATTCTGTTTTGGCTCGTTTTTTTTGGGGTATTTTCCAGGATTTGGTAAAGGTCCTGTCCTAAGGTAGTCTGGGTTTGGGGGAAATTTGCATGTCTCCTGAGATGCAAATATCCCCCTCTCCCCACCGTCTGAGGGGGGGGTTGTTGTCTTCTTGGCAGCAGGCTAGGGTGGTACTGAAATAAACAAGAATCTTCTACAATTGAGAGTCAAATGGCGATACTTAAGGATACATAAATGGCGGTTACAACATTTCACTAACAAAGAACTCTAGGCCAACGGTCAACTCTCAGATCAACTCAAAAACTCCTCTGCTGCTCCTTCTCTTAGGAAAAAAAAACGGTAACCTTTTTTTTGTTCATAACATGGAAGAAGACCTCAGGTGACAAACTGGCCAAAACCTCCATGTCCTGTGTCCCCGAGCTGTCAATGGGAAGGAGAGAGGGATTGGGGGAATGAAATAAACAGGGCAGGAGATATTTCTCCCTTTTTGATGCCTTTATTAAAAGTGATCAGCTCAAGGCTGGGAAGCCCGACGGGTCTACGGGTTCGCCGTCGCAGCTCCCTGGAGGGACTCGGAGGAGGAGGCAAATGCAGCTTTGTCCACCAGGGGACAGAGCTGGGGGTCTGGCCTCACGAGAGCAGGCAGGGGTACACACCCCCAGGATCCCGATTTTGAGTTGGCAGACTCAGGTCCTGGCTCTAACTAGCATCTTCTTAAGTTGTGGTGAGGGGCCATTAAGGTTTTCAGAGTCTCTGCTGGCTTCTCACCTCACCCCTGATGTCCAGAGACCACTTTGATCTCTGAGTTCCATATTGGCTCGCTGGTTTAGGGGTTTATTAATTGCGTTTGGAATAGGGGCTTGCCCTATTGCATTTTGGCTCTAAACTTATCTGCATATCAACTCCTGGTTCCCTCCCCTCCACTGTCTGGGGGAATGCCATCCTCCCACCTGGCCACAAGCAGGCTGATGCTGATACAATAGAGTGAATTCTCAACCATAGATGGCTAATGACTCGATACTTAGCAGGTGATTACAACAAGCAGCTAACAAAAGCACTCCTCGGCAAGAACTGGTAAAACTTGTAATTCTACTTTTGAAAAAAAAAAAAATGGGTAACCCTTTTTTTGTTCATAACAGTTCCCCCCTCTCTTTTTCTTTGATCGAGCTTTAACTTAAGCTCACATCAACTTACAATTTTTAAATCATGAGCATAGAATCTACCAGGCTTGCTTCACTAGCATCACGTTCAAAGTGCAACCAGGCTTCTCTTACAGGGCATCCTCCCAGGAGTGTCTGCTAAAAGTGGTGGTATTCTGGGCCAATACATTTTCTTATTCTTTTGACAAAAAGACCAGTTGGGAGAGGTTAACACAATCAGGGTTAAAGTTGTTGTGGACTCTCGACAAGGAACTGATTTCTTCCTCCTAGAGGAGTTGGTAGTATTTACTGCATGGCTCTCCTGGGCTCCCCTGAGCACCACCAGGAATGAAATCCATCATTACTA
>NC_066342.1:527223-648970 GCF_022539315.1 Serinus canaria | reverse complement strand
CGGGTATGCTTGTGTATCCACAGATACTGGGGTACACTGGGTACCATCGAAGTGTGTTCGCCCTGACCTGCGACCGCAGAGACAGAACCCGGCCGACGGGCAACATGGAGACCGTGACCAACCTGAAAGTCATCAAGTGGGTGAATCATCGGGTGATGACTCAGATGCAGACGACGCGGGTGATCACTCCGATGATTCCTCCACAAATGGACACTGAACATTGTTCATACTTCCCTTTGCACATTATTCACCTCCTTTTTTCCTTTTTTCTTTTTAAAAGGAAAAGGGTGAGATGTTGCCCTGATTTTCTAATATTTTCTAAGCCTTCTGATGTTTACCTCCTTGTGGAGAACTTTCTCACACACTTTCTGTAGATAACACATTGTTTTGCATTCCTTTATGGAGGAGGAGAAACTTGATGGACTGGTAGTTTGTCCAGTGGCATTGGAGAGGTGGCACTGTCACCCTCCAATCCACTGTCACTTTTGGAAAACTATTAATATTGGGGTCAGAAAATAAACTTTCTCTTTTGCTCTTCACCTTGGAGCAAGGTGTGCGTCTGGTTCTTTCGTGTCCGGTAGCGACATGGTCTCCCTAATTTTTTTCCTACATGCTCTAGAGGCCTTGTTAAATAGTCCCTGAGAGACCTGACCCTCCTTCCAAAGATGAAACATGCTCCTTTTATTCTTAAATTTCTTCAAAACCTCCTTGCCCATCCAAGCTGGGCGTTTACCTCGGCGACTCATCTTTCAGCACACAGGGACAGTCTTTTCCTGTGCCCTCAAGATCTCTGTTTTGAAGCTCACATACCTTTCCTGAACTCCTTTGTTTTTAACGGCTGCTTCCCAAGGAACTCTCTGAATAAGTCTCCTAAGTAGGCAAAAGTCTGCCTTCCGGAAGTCCAGTGTAAGAGTCTTATTGGTGTTCCTCTTCATTTCACCAAATATCGAGAACTCTATAATTTCATGATCACATGAAGCAGGATGGCAGGGAGGAGACTATGCTTGATTTGGCAAAGAAGCTCTGAGTATATACAGATGCTGTACATAGCCCAGCACATGCCAAAATTGCAGTGGTAGAAACACGTCTGCAGAAATTAGAAGACAGAAGAGAATCATAAGAAACTCAGAGAGAAGATGAAAAAGGGCTTTGTCCAAATCTCAGCAGTACAGATCAGAGGTTCTAGTACCAAACACAGATGTCCCCCAGATAGGGAGAGAAGGTACACCCCATGAGCTAAGTAATAGTTTTTCCTGCGTGATTGTGGGGAAAACATGAAGAGATGGGATGGAAAATCTGCTGCTCTTCTGGCACAACGGGTGCTTGATTTGAAAGACAGCAAGACTTAGAGAGGAAGTTCTACCAAAAAGAAAGCAGCTCCAGCAGCCCATAGCCGAACTGCCAAATATGATGATGATGACAACATGTCCAGTCCCCTTGAAGGAACCTCTAGGACATATGCTCAGGGAAAGAAGGATAACCAGACTTAGAGGGGACCTGCCTCTAGCCAGGTAGAAGCTAGGGAAAACTGTGTTTTTTGGACTGTGTGCAATCATTGGCCTGGCACATCAGAACCACAAAAATATGAGGCCTTGGTCTGTGGATGCCATGGGACAGAGAGAGAGAAATGGCAAGCGTTTCTCACAGCAGCTTGTGAGAAATTTTAGGGAGCTGGAAAGATGCGATAACCTGTTGACTATAAACAATTTGCAGGTGCTGTTTTTCTAATTTATTTTTCTGTTCCTCTCAAGGACAGTGCATGAGAAAGATGTTTCTGTTAGTTAGCCAATAGAATAGGATCTTGTCGCAATAGAGTACGACACGGTACAAAAGTACACGTCTCCATCAAAAGGTGCAAGAGAGTGATTTATTATTTGCAACGTTGCTTTTATACTTTTCAAGACACTTACACCCATCCAGCATACACATTCAATGTTCATTGGTCATATAAGAGAAACAAAGTTCCCAGTAGGTTAGTGGGCAGCCACGTCACTCTGTAAGCTAGCCAGAGTCCATATCTCTTAACTTTCTCTCCTCCACTCTGTCTCCATGGTGACAACCTTGGTCTTCCTTTAGGAGAGATATGGGGCTTCTCCTTATCTTCAGGAGGCCTTTGCTAGCTCACGAAAACAGCACAGAATGTCTTTACCACTATTCCCCCTTTTTGTATTTGACCAGCAAATACAACTGCTAAGGACTTCTGCAGGGCCCTTGCAAAAATCCAAGCAAATGGAGGATCCATTTTTCATTCACTTACAAATAACCAACCTCTACCAACTTGACAACACATACCCTCACAATCTTAAGGTTCATATACAAACAAAGCACATCAAGACAGATCTTCAAATACCATTACAGATTTCGCGATTTCCGATGACACATTTGTAGCAGAATGACACCTTCACCTCTAATCAAATAACCTTCTCCTACACGGAGTCAGAGACCAAGTCATCTGCCGAGTCACCACTCAGAACTAAGAAGCATCCACTTAACCTTGCATCTGGTTGCTGCTCTCATAACAGGCAACCAACCTAGTTGCTCAAAGTGTGGACTTCAGCTACTAATTCAATTCCTATGCAAAGGCAACACTTCTCCCTTAGGTACATTAAATTCCCCTATTTTGGGACTGTCGGTGCCCTGCAAAAGGAAATGGTACAAGACACATTTCTCAATACTACCAACCTCTCTACAAGAGAATTCAAGGAAAAGAAGCAAAAGTGACATCCACTAATTTAATATTTGATTTCTCAGCGTAAGCCTGTAACTTCCTTTACTCTGTCTTGGATTACTATCTTTACCACACATTCCTTGAGGGTCCATGCTTCCATCTATCTAATAACCAATGCAATTACCTATTCATTTTTCTCCCACTGTAGAACCACTTATTCTGTCCTTTTCTGTGCGCTTCAGATAAGGTTGGACACAACGGGCAGAGACCCAACAAGGGCCATTTTCTGTTAAAACACATGCGTATCCTCTTCCCCATGTTACTAATTCTACTGGGCCAGTCCACTTTGCCGTGATTAAATCTTTCACCCATAACTTAATACCTTTCTTAAAGTTTGGCTGTTTTGAATTTAAAGAGGAAAAATGGTAGAATATAGGAGAGACTTGTAAGTCAGGTAAAGGACACAAAAAGTTTAAGACATAAATGGCTTTGTCTAATCTCACTTGAGGTGACTCCTTCTGCATTCCCTCTTTTTGTTTTTGCACCTGGCGCTTCAACACACCATGAGCACGTTCAATAATTGCTTGGCCTGTTGAAGCATGACGGACACCAGTAGAATGACCAACACCCCAGGCATGAAAAAACACTTGCAATTTCTTTAAAACATACGCCGGGCCATTATCCGTCTTTCCATGTGATGAAACGCCTAAGATAGAAAAGGCGTGGCAGAAATGACGAATAACATCCCAAGCTGTTTCACCTGCCAATGCTGAGGCAACCATGGCATGAGAAAAAGTGTCAATTGTGACATGAACATACTTTAAATGGCCAAATTCAGGCATTTTTGTAATATCTGTTTGCCATTCCTGCAAAGGGAGTAAGCCTCTAGGATTAGTACCATAATACTGTGAAACATGAGACATATGACAATCAGGGCAAGAAGAAATAATTGACTTTGCTTCACTATGTGATAATTTAAATTGCTGCCGTAGTGCCTGAGCACCCTGATGAAAGAACTGGTGAGATAGAACAGCTTGCTGTACCACATTAGGCACCGTTTTTACTGCTGAGGCAGCCACAAGGGAATCCACATAGGCATTACCTTCAACAAAGAATCCAGGTAGCGATGTATGGCTACGAATATGCATAACTGCTCTTCCACTAAGCCTCGCAGGGCAAGAAGCTTTTCAGTAGGCAGGGGCCACTGATCAATCCAGACAGGCTCATTTGTCAGCCATGTCAGGTACACAACCGGACGTTTAAAGCCCTGCATCCCAGTGGCCCCTGCTAATAATCCGTGGTAACTTTAACACCCCATTGGGTTAAGCAATTATGTCCCCATAAATTAGGCTGAGCATTAGTAACATACAGTCTGATGTTAGCTTGTTGGCCTTCCGGATGTGTTACAGTGATCGCCATCTCAGATAAAGCACCAGCAGTTGACCCACCTAACCCAACAACTCCAAAGGTTGATTGGGTGAGGGGCCATGTTGGAGGCCAAAAACCTGTGAAATTATAGTTACATCTGCTCCTGTGTCAAGTAAACCTGATATTGTTGTGGTTTCTGGATGACATGCCTTAGCAGTGACCAAACATTGTATTACCGGATGCTCATCTGTCACCTTCTGAGTCCAGAGAACCTGAGGTGGTCCTGTAGATCCAAAACCTCCAGTGCCACGACTCCGGTCCACTACAGTTGGAACACAACTCATAAAAGGAACAAGTTGAGCAATACAAGTGCCTTTTTGAATCACAACAGGAGGTTCACTAACAGACACCATAGCCTGAATTTGTCCCACATAATCAGAATCAATAGGACCCAAATGGACATTAATACCTTGAATAGTGCTACTAGATCTTCCCATCAAAAAGGCACTCAAACCTTGGCCTATAGGACCATAAGCATCAAGAGGCACTTTACATATACCTCTTGTCAAAATAGTCACTGTGTCAGCTACCAGTCTATCAATCCCTGCTGAGCCTCTTGTGGCCCCTGTGTATCGGTCACAAATGGAGGGCCTTGCAATGCCGGCAGGGCTCGCGATTGTCGTCGGGGTATTTCTATCTCCACACGCCCTTTCGCGTTCCTCCTAAAGTTTCCCTGCGTGTGTCAAACACCTGGAAAAGATCCTAACTTATAGAATTTACCAATATGGCCAAAGTTACCACAACGATAACAAGGCACTTTACTGGTCCAAATTACCCTAGAATGTGCACATCGTCCAGCAGTTTGAGGGCATTGGGTCTTCACATGCCCTGATCCTTCACAAGCAGAACATCTGGGTGAGGACTTCATGACTCTTGCCAAAGCAGCCATTTTATGTTCAACCGAACCAACCTTTGAGCAAGCAACTACGAGATCAGACAGCAAAGGATCTCCTGGCAAAGAATTAATAATTCTCCTGCAATCGTCATTCGCATTTTCTCGTGCTAGCTGTCGGCATAAAATTTGCCTCAGTTTGTCCTCTTCTACTTGCTTCTCACAGGCTGCAGCAACCCTCTCCACAAACTTCAGAAAAGGTTCCTTCACCCCTTGCTGAATGGTAACATACCTTAGTTTGGGAGCTGCCATCTCCATTGTCTTAAGCAAGGCACTCATACCCAGCTGCTGGGCCTGTGCAAGAACCAGGGGGTCCCATCTGGCCTGCAAATCCGGGTTAGAGAACGGTCCATTGCCCAGCAAGGCATCAGCTCCCACAGTGTGACGTGGATCCTGCTGAGGTAACTGCATATTGTCCAAAGCTGCTCTTTCAACCATTTGTCTCCATGTAGCTTGAAACACACCATACTGCACTGGTTGAAACAGAATTGTAGCAAGGTGAACAATATCATAAGGTGCAAGTACATCAGTATTTAGAACACGAATCACTTGCATCACCTGCGAAGAGTTAACACCCTACTGATCCACTTTAGACTGCAGGTCCTGTACAACCCTCCATGCAAAAACCTGATGGCTATCTTGTTGTCCTGAATTAGGAGCAACTTAGAAAACAGGAAAAGCCACAGGCCCACAAGAAGCAGCAGGAGCAGCCATCCCCATCTTTTTAGGTGGACCTACTTTCTCTAACAAATTCCAATCTCCTATTTCAGCTGCTTTCATTCTCATGTGCTCCCAAAATTGCAAAGGATGTCGAGGAGTCACAGCCACCTGGCAGGGAGGCAGAGTCCAAGTAACAGCAGACCTAGATCTGCTACGAGGTCTAACAGATTCCTGTCTTTTTTGATGTACTTATAACCGGCAGTTCATCGTCAGAGCTATCACTAGACAGGGAAGGACACAATGTTAAAGATTGCATTTGTTCAACCAGTTTGGGAGGAGAGGGGGGGCAGACAGCTCAACGGGGGCTGGAGCGGAGACAGATGGCTCGAAGGGGGGCAGAGGGGGTGGATGGGTCAAGGGAACACGGAGAGGAAGCAGACGGCTTGAAGGAGGGCAGTGGTGGGGCAGAAAGCTCAAGAGAAAGCCGGGGAGGGGGAGCTGCCGAACCACGGGAGAGTGGGGGAGGAGCAGCCAACCGACAGACGGGTAAGGGAGGGATGACTGATCCACGGGAGGGTGGGGGGGGAGCAGCCGACCGAGAAGAGGAGGGGGAGGGAGGAGAAAACGGCTCAGGGCGAGACAGAAGGGCCGATGAGGCAGCCTGTTTTTCACTTCGCTTCTTCTGTAACTTCACTTCTGCTAATTGCTGCACCGGCGTAAGATACTTTGGTTTAGCACTCAGTTGAGCTAACTGCTGAGCAGGTGAAGTATACACAGGTTTAACATTGTCTTTTGGAGATAAATACCGAGGAACAGTCTTAGCCTGCCGTTTGATTCCCATGATTGCAAACCCTGGGGGGACTTCCACAGCAACTGCAGCAGCCTCCTCAGGGGGAGATACATGGACAGGCTCAGCCTCATCTTCCTGCTGTTCCTCTACTCCAGTTTCTTGCTCTATTTCCTGCTCCTCCAATTCATCCCCTCTATCTTGTTCTACTTTCCATTCTTTCAGTGCCTCATACAACAGTCTCCAGGTAGTAGCCAAATCGACAGCAGTCTTATTCCCCTTAGATATCACTTCCCATAGTCTCTTTCCAACCCTTTTCCATGAACGAATACTGAAGGCAGTGTCGGCATCGGCTTCAAAGTCCTGTGATTTGCACCATATCAGTAAACTACGAAGATCATAATCAGAAGTTTGAACATTTTTCCTTTTCAGTAAAGTTTTCCACGTGGACAAAACAGTATTTTCCTCGTTTGACAAATTATTTCCCATTATTTTCCCAATTGCTCACCTCAAATCAGACGTCTGAATTAGGTCCCGACCTCCGCAGCGTCCCTGCTGCCTTCACTCATTTTTTATAGGGTACCCTTAAAAAATTTTTTTTCTTCTCTCTCTTTTTACGGTCCCGTTGCAATCACGGCAGATGGCCACCAGATGTCGCAATAGAGTACGACACGGTACAAAAGTACACGACTCCATAAAAAGGTGCAAGAGAGCGATTTAATATTTGCAACGTTGCTTTTATACTTTTCAAGACACTTACACCCATCCAGCATACACATTCAATGTTCATTGGTCATATAAGAGAAACAAAGTTCCCAGTAGGTTATTGGGGAGCCACATCACTCTGTAAGCTAGCCAGAGTCCATATCTCTTAACTTTCTCTCCTCCACTCTGTCTCCATGGTGACAACCTTGGTCTTCCTTCAGGAGAGATATGGGGCTTCTCCTTTTCTTCAGGAGGCCTTTGCTAGCTCACGAAAACAGCACAGAATGTCTTTCCCACAGAATCTATCATACCACTCTATAAAAACTGCGCGGTTCTTTTCTTTGCCTTTTCTATGGTCCTGCCTCTCGCCTGTTCCTGCCCCGACCCCGGCGCACGAGTGACATTGGTCGACACTAGTGCGCAGTGCACATTAATCCTATCAAGACGTGGGGGCAGAATCTGTTTCTATTTCTGGCATGACAGGGGGATCTCCGAATTTTACTTTAGTGGAGGCTAATGTGAGCCTGACTGGAAAAGAGTGAAAAAAACACCCTATTGTGACTGGCCCAGAGGCCCCATGCATTTCAGACATAGACTTCCTCCAAAGTAGATATGTCAAAGACCCAAAAGGACTTAGGTGTGCTTTTGAGATAGCAGCTGTAGAGACAGAAGGCATCCAGCAATTGAGCACCTTGCCTGGATTATCAGAGAACCCATCTGCAGTAGGACTCTTGAAAGTGGAAGAGCAACAAGTACCAATTGCCACCTTGACAGTGCACCGCCAACAGTACAGAACAAGACGAGATGCAATGATCCCCATCCACAAAATGATCTGCGAGCTGGAGAGCCAAGGAGTGGTCAGCAAGACCCACTCACCCTTCAACAGCCCCATTTGGCCTGTGCGCAAATCTGAAAGACAATGAAGACTGACTGTGGACTATCGTGCCTTAAATGAAGTGACTCCACCATTGAGTGCTGCTGTGCCAGATATGTTAGAGCTCCAGTAGGAGCTGGAGTCCGAGGCAGCAAAGTGGTATGCCACTATTAACATTACCAATGCATTTTTCTCCATTCCTCTGGCAGCAGAATGCAGACCTGTTTGCCTTCACATAGAGGGGTGTGCAGTACACCTAAAACTGACTACACTAAGAGTAGAAGCACAGTCCTACCATCTGCCATGGACTAATCCAGACTGCACTAGAAAAGGGTGAGGCTGCAAAATATCTGCACTACATGGATGACATCATTGTGTGGGAGAACACAGCAGCAGAAGTGTTTAAGGAAAGAGAGAAAATCATCCAGATTCTCCTGAAAGTCGATTTCACCATCAAGAAGAGCAAAGTTAAGAGACCAGCTCATGAGATCCAGTTCCTGGGACTGAAGTAGAAAGATGGATGGTGTCAGATTCTCACTGAGGTCATCAACAAGATCACAACAATGTCTTCACCAACCAACAAGAAGGAAGCACAAGCTTTCCTAGGTGCCATAGGCTTTTAGAAAATGCATATTCCTGAATACAGCCAAATTGAGTCCTCTCTACTGAGTCACTTTCAAGAAGAACACTTTCCAGTGGTACCCTGAACAGCAACAAACCTTTGCCCAGATTAAGCAAGAGATTGCTCATGCAGTACCCCTTAGCCCAGTCAAAACAGAACCAGTTGTGAAGAACATGCTCTACTCTGCAGCTAGGAGCCATGGTCTGTGCTGGAGCCTTTGGCAGAAGATGCCTAGTGAGACTTGAGGCTGACCATTAAGATTTTGGAGTCAAAGCTACAGAGGGTCTGAAGCCAACTACACTCCAGCAGAGAAGGAAATTTTAGCAGCCTATGAAGGACTCCAAGCCTCCTCAGAGGTAATAAGCACTAAAGCACAACTCCTCCTGGTACCACAACTACCAGTGCTGGGGTGGCTGTTCAAAGGAAAGGTTCCCTCTACACACCAGGCCACCAGTGCTACATGGAGCAAGTGGATTGCTCTCATCATACAACGTGCCCATACTGGAAACCTGAATCGCCCTGGGATTTTGGAAGTAATTGCAAATTGGCCTGAAAGTAAAAACTTTGGTCTCATAGACAGAGGAGCAAGAAGTAATATGTGCTAAAGAAGCTCCACCATACAACTAACTGCCAACAGAAGAAACACATGAAACTCTTTTTACTATGGTTCCTGTCACATTGTAGAGCAGAAACAAAAGTGGAAAGCATCCATATGGAGCCCCACATGACAGGTTGCACAAGCTACTGAAGGAGAAGTTAGATCAAGTCAACTTACAGAACTCAAAGCCATTCAACTGGCCTGAGACATTGCTGAAAGAGAGAAGTGGCCAAAGCTTTACCTCTATACTGATTCGTAGATAGTAGCCAATGCTCTGTGGGGCTGGCTGGAAAAGTAGAAAAAAGTTAATTGACAGCATAAAAGAAAACCAATTTGGGCTGCTAAAGATTGGAAAGATATCATTACCAGGGTAGAAAAACTACCTGTGAAAGTCTGCCAGATAGATGACCATGTCCCTAAGAGTATAGCCAATGAGGAGCACCAAAATAACAAGCAGGTAGATCAGAATCCAAAAATAGAGGTGTCAAAGATAGATTTAGATTGGCAACATAAGAAGGAATTGTTCCTAGTTCGATGGGCCCATGATGCCTCAGGTCATCAGAGCAGAGATGCCACTTATAAGTGGGCATGAGACCGAGGGGTGGATTTAACCATAGATGGTATTTCTCAAGTTATCCATGACTGTCAAACGTATGCTGCTATCAAGCAAACAAAGCAGGTGAAACCACTATGGTATAGTAGGCAATGGTCCAAATATAAGTACAGAGAGGCCTGGCAGATTGACTACATCACACTGCCCCAAATATGTGAAAGTAAGTGCTATGTGCTCACAATGGTGGAAGCCACCACAGGATAGTTGAAAACCTACCCTGTGCCTTCCACTACAGCCCGTAACACCATCCTAAGCCTTAAAAAGCAAGTCCTTTGGAGGCATGGTACCCCTGAGAGGACTGAGTCAGACAAAAAGACTCATTTCAAGAACAACCTTATCAACACCTAAGCTAAAGAACATGGCATTAAGTGTACCATATCTCCTATCATGCACCAGATGCAAGCAAAGTGGAGAGGTACAATAGACTGTTAAAAACCACCTTAAAAGCATTGGTTGGGGGACCTTTCAAAAAATGGGAGCAGCATCTAGCAAAGGCCACATGGTTAACACCCGAAGTTCCACCAACCGAGAAGGACCTGCCCAATCTGAGCCCCTGCATACAGCAGACAAAGTCCCAGTGGTATGACATAAGTTTGTTAGGGAAGACATTTAAGATTAATTCTGCCTCGAGTACAGACAAACTCATTCATGGGATTGTCTTTGCTCAGGGACCAGGTTGCACATAGTAGATAATGCAGAAAGATGGAACAACACAATGCATACCTCGGGGAGATCTGATTGTTAGGTGAGCACTATGTGAAAATATCACTGTTTGCTGAATGTTACTGCCATTGTCTATATATCGCTGTATATAGTATATATATATATGTATGTATAATGTATGTATTTGTAGAGATAGAATATATATTACTTTTGGTAGTAAGCTGATGATATGGGGATAATGGGGGGGATGTCTTGGGGTGACTTTATTATGCTTATATCCCCAACTGTCTGTTCTGTTTATGCTGGATATTAAGTTTTGCACCTTTAGGACTAGTTCCGAGAGCAATGCAGGGAGAGAAGAAGTACAGAGTTTATTATCAGAAACTGCACTTGCTCCCCTGCATCCTTCTCCAGAACTGTGTTGTCTGCAGCACATACAGACTACAGGAGAGAGCTTTCCTTTGCTTTTACTTAGTTTTTAGCTAGCTGAGGCAAAAAAGCTCCCTAGACTGTAATTTTTCTTCTTTCTTAGAACTGTCTAAACCTACTCTAGACTGAAAACCCAGAAGAGCACCAGCAGCTCACACCTGTGGCCCACCAGGCCTGGCGCGGAGCATTTCCTGCACTGGAGGAACTGATAATAGACTGGGTGATCGAAGCTGCAATCCACAAAAAAGACTTTCTGAGTTTGTCATCTCTTCAGATTAACAAGAAGTTTTATTGTTTAATATTGTTCATTTTTTCTGCTGGTGAATACTTCACCCATTAAACAGCTTTTCCCACTTTTCTCCAAGGAAATATTTTTCCTGAACCAGTCAGGGGAGGGGCCGCTTAAATTTGCTTTCTAGAAGTACCCCTTTAGAAGTTTTCTCCCAAATTGTCCCTAAACCAGGACAAATGACCAGCCTGGATGGGCAAAGAGATTTTGGAGGAACTCAGGAATAAAAAAAAAAAAAAGATGTATAATCTTTGGAAGGAGGGTCAGGTTTCTCAGGTAGTATTTAAGAGGACAGCTAGTGTATGCAGAACAAAATTAGGGAGGTCAAAGCTCAGCTGGAACTTAAAATGGCAACTTTTGTAAAGGATAACAAAAAATGGTTTTATAAATATATTAATGGTAAAAGGAAGGGTAAGACTAAACTTTGTTCTTTATTAGATGCAGAAGGAATCTTTGCTACTGCAGATGAGAAGGCAGAGGTGATTAATACCTTCTTTGTGTCAGTTTTTAGTGAGAAGACTTGCCTTTACAGGATAACTGTCCTCTTGGGTTGCTCGATGATATCAGAAAGCAGAATGGTCCAGCCATTATCCATGAGGAGGCAGTCAGAGAACTGCTGAGCTGCTTAGACATTCATAAATCCATGGGACCAGATGGGATCCATCCCAGGGTGATGAGGGAGCTGGCAGATGAGCTTGCCAAGCCACTCTCCATCATTTACCAGCAGTCCTGGCTCACTGGTGAGGTTCCAGATGACTGAAAGCTAGCCAGAGTGACACCCATTCACAAAAAGGGTGGGAAGGAGGATCCTGGCAGTTATAGGCCAGTTAGCCTGACCTCTGTACCAGGTAAGGTTATGGAACAGTTTATATTGAGCGCCATCACACAGAACTTACGGAATGACCAGGGCATTAGACCCAGCCAGCATGGGTTTAGGAGGGGTAGGTCTTGTTTGACCAACCTGAGCTCCTTTTATGAACAAGTGACCCACCTGGTGGATGCAGGAAAGGTGGTTAATGTTGTGTACCTCGACTTCAGCAAGGCCTTTGACACTGTCTCCCACAGCATACTCCTGGAAAAGCTGGCAGCTCACGGCTTGGACAGGAGCACTCTTTGCCGGGTTAAGAACTGGCTGGATGGCTGGGCCCAGAGAGTGGTGGTGAACGGTGCTGCATCCAGCTGGCGGCCAGTCACCCGTGGTGTCCCTCAGGGGTCTGTGCTGGGGCCAGTTCTCTTCAATATCTTTATTGATGACATGGATGAGGGGATTGAGTCTTTCATTAGTAAATTTACAGACGACACTAAGCTGGGAGCGTGTGTTGATCTGTTGGAAGGTAGGATGGCTTTGCAGAGAGACCTGGAAGGGTTGGATCGATGGGCAGAGTCTAACAGGATGAAGTTTAATAAATCCAAGTACCGAGTCCTGCATTTTGGCCACAATAACCCCCTGCAGCAATATAGGCTGGGGGCAGTGTAGCTGGACAGTACCCAGGCAGAAAGGGACCTGGGAGTACTGGTTGACAGCCAGCTGAACATGAGACAGCAGTGTGCTCTGGCAGCCAAGAAGGCCAATGGCATCCTGGCCTATATCAGGAACAGTGTGGCCAGCAGGACCTGGGAGGTCATCCTTCCCCTGTGTTCGACACTGGTGAGGTCACACCTTGAGTACTGTGTCCAGTTCTGGGCCCTTCGGTTTGGGAAGGACTTTGAGATGCTTGAGCACTTCCAGAGGAAGGCAACGAGGTTGGTGAGGGGACTGGAACACAAGCCCTATGAGGAATGTCTGAGGGAGCTGGGGTTGTTTAGCCTGGAGAAAAGGAGACTCAGAGGTGACCTTATCACTCTCTACAACTTCCTGAAGGGTAGTTGTAGTCAGGTGGGGGTTGGTCTCTTTCTCCAGGCAGCAACTGACAGAACGAGAGGTCACAGTCTCAAGCTGCGTCAAGGGAAATATAGGTTAAATATTAGGAAAAAGTTTTTCACGCAAAGGGTGATAAAGTTCTGGAATGATCTTCCCAGGGAGGTGGTGGAGTCACCATCCCTGGATGTGTTTAAGAAAAGACTGGATGTGGCACTCAGTGCCATTGTTTACTTGAAGTGTTAGGGCATGGGTTGGACTTGATGATCTTTAACGTCTCTTCCAACCTTATCATTCTGTGAATTCTGTGGAGATATTACCACAAAAAGAAATCAGTCAGTCAGGGTTTAGCCCAAAGTATGATCAAAAAGACCACCAGATAATTGGGTCCATTAAGGCTGAAATTAAATAAAGTCAGTGGGCTGTTACACCAGTGGGACATGTTGTAGTCCCACCCCTGCTTTTTTGGTAGATAGTTTCCAGGAACCTGAAGGTACCCATTGGGGAACAGAAAATCTTCTGAAGCATCTGAAAAAGGTAGTAATAGGAAGGGGAATGACTGAAATTGTGAAGTCTGTAGTGAGCAAATGTGAAATCTGCTGTCAAAAAAATCCTGATATGAGCAAAAGTGTAGTGCTAGGGGTGACAAAGCCGAAGACCTTCTCGGAGAATATTGGCAGGAGAATTTTGCTGACTTACTACATAATGAAGAATTCAGGTATGTACTGATGTTAGTTGGCACCTTCAGTGGATGGTCTGAAGCTCACGCCGTCGTACTAACACAGAAAAAGAAGTGGTAGAAGTCTTGCTCAATCATACAATTCCAAGGTTTGAGGTTCCTTTGCAGTTGTGATCAGATAGAGGGCCGCACTTTGTTGCAACAGTAATGGGGGAGGTTAGTCGAATTCTGGGAATTGCTTGGCATCTGCCTACACCCTACAGACCCCAGGTGAGTGGTAAAGTTGAACATATGAATGGAACCCTCAAAACAGAGATTAGGAAAATTTCTCAAGAGACATCTGTAACATGGGTTCAGGCTTTGCTTATAGCCTTACTGAGATTTCACATACAACCAAGGCAGAGGGGCAACATAAGTCCTTATGAGATATTATATGGCAGGCCATATAGAATTCTGCATATCCCCAGAGAAATCCATATGAGAGGGAAAATGGACTAACAAAAGTATTTAATGGCTTTAAGCTCCACTTTGCAGAAGCTCCAGAGATTTGATATGTTATCCAGACCTGTAGGACTGGACACACCTGCTCATCTGTTCCAGGCTGGAGGCTGGATCTATGTTAAATGGTGGGACAGTGACTCCCTGCAAGTTAAGTGGAGAGGATAGTTCCAAGTCCTGCTGACTACCCTTACTTCAGACAAAGTTGCTGGCAAGGGACCCTGGATTCACTACACTAGAGTTAAAAAGGCTTCTGCTCCTGTAATAACTGGAAAAACAGAGACAGATACAGATGATGATATGGTTTAAACTGTTCTTTTGTGTCTGTTATCCACACCGTTAGTAACCATGACTCAGGTGTAGACCCAAAATTTGCAAAGCAAAATGGCTTTCTGTCACCGACATGTTTTATGAAAAATCCTTTACTTGGGATTTTTCCTCTCCTGGGAGCTGGGAGGCCTCAGGAACAAACTGTAAACAATTCTTATCTGCTACTGTGGAATGCAACGGGGAGGTCTGTGATTGGCCCCGTCAGACTGTTTGCAATTAAGAGCCTATCACAGAATACCTGTCCGGCCGTCTCGGTCTGAGAAGACTTTTCGTTTACAGATTCTTTTCTATTCTTAGCATAGCCTTGTAGTGAAATCTTTCTCTCTATTCTTTTAGTATAGTTTTTATATATTATCTATCATACAATAATAAATCAAGCCTTCTGATACATGGAGTCAACTTTCTCGTCTCTTTCCTCATCCTGAGACCCCTCAAAACAAAGTAACAAATGGTGACCTCCGAGTGACAAAAGGAGCACCACCACGACAGGTGAACACCAGGGACAGAACTGCCAGATGGTGCCTCGAGTGAAGAAATCACCACAATTGGACCCTGAGTGAAGATGAATTCTTCATTTGGAGTGGCTTCTAGCCAGGAGCTGAAGAACTGCAGATCCTGAAATTGGACAGAGTTCACAGCCAAGGCTGGCCACAGAGAGAACCTTTGAAAAGTCTCCGAGACAAGAGGTCCGGGAGTCTTCGCAGCACAATGCAGTCTGCTGACGCCCAGAGGACACTGTCACAAGGTACTGTTTACAGTTCCCTTCCTGAAAATGCTGCCCTTCGTGTGAGGCAGATTCGGTTGTGGACGAGAGTACCGACGGAGGCGGAGGTTCCATTCTCTCCCTCAGAGGAGAAACTTATCGGCCTCTGGAGGAGATGGGGTCGGGAGGACAGCACTCCTATGCTAACGACACATTTCTATGAGTTTTTCCGGTGGGCAAAACACCATGGCTTTTTCTCTGATGTGCTGTATGCCTTTGATTCATATGTTTGGGAATGCATGGAATTCATTATCCGAGATCTTTTTTACCAGGGACTCGGTTTCCCTCAGATCTATCCACATTTCAGAACTCTCTTCCCAGTTTTGGGACGGAAGGCATTAGCATATCAGTGGATTGCGAATGCACGGGGCATGTCTCCCTTCTCGCTGGAGCTGAAAAAAGGCGAGCCTGTCTGAATCCGCTGCCTGGAAATCTCCAGACCCCCCGAATCGGCGTGGGGGGGCGAAGCTTTGCCAGCGGCAGAAGACAAGTTTTTTTCTCCGCATTTGGAGCGTGCTCCGACGGAACCGCATCCCCCCTTTCGCTGCTTTCAGGGGGGAAGTGGGCTGGCTCTGTCACCTGACCCGGGGCCAAGGGACCCGCCCCTGCCCGCCCTGGAGGAGGGGCCGGTCCCTGCACCCCCTCCCGCGGGTCCGCCTCTGACCGGCGTGGACCCAGCGCCTCCAGCGGAGTTTGTCGGCGTTTCCGGGGCGGAAGTACCGCCTCCCGCGGCTTCGCCCGGGTCGCTTGGCAACGCACTTGACAGCGATCACCAAGAGCTCGGGACCACGCCCCCCGCGGCTGGGCCGCCGTCTTCTGTGTCGGCTCCGCCGGCGTCGCTATCTGCGCATGCGCTGCAGCTTCCGGTACCCGGAGAAGACGCGGCGGATGTCCCCAGCCCGGTGGGGGCCGCGGTCCCCTCGGCTTTGCAGCCCCCGCCGACCCCCGCGGCAGCCTCGCCTCTGGCTGGTGCGCTGGGGGAGGGAGCGGAAATTGAGAGTCACCCAGCGGAACCGTCATCGGAGCCGCCCATGGTTGCCAGCGCGGCCCCTGTGATCAGTCTGGACCCGCCCCCGAGCTTCTTGGGCTGTCCCGAGGCTGCCGCTGCGGGGGGAGCTGGGATAGGGGATGGGGGTTCCGGCTTGCCGCTCCGTGGGAGGGGTGCGGCTCGACAGCTGATCGCAGGCTCAGCCCGTCTGCTTGCTTTCAGACTCGGTGTTTTTCGCGGGCTGACCCGGGTCTGGTTCGGGATTTCCTGCTGGGGGTTGGAATGCCTGACTCCCCCTGCGCGCCCTTGCGGCGTGGGGGAGGGGGTTCCTGAGCCGTCTGCCTCCGGTCCCCAGCCCGCAGGGGGTGGTGCCGAGGGGCAGAAAGAGGGAACACCTTCTGCATTTGCGATGCAGAGGCAAGAGACACAGTGGAATGTGAGCATCGCTCATCTGCTGTGGGGACAAAGCACGCCCAGATCTGGGGTGTTGTTCCCTTGGAAAGCTTTTCTTCCCCAGCTGCTGGTCTGCACCGGTTCAGCGGGGATGAAGCGTTCGGTCACTCGGGCTGCCCGGATATCGGCAGCTGTGTGCCGGGTTGAGAGAACACAGAGCCCGCTCCGTGAGCCAAGTCTGGGCCGTTTGGCTCGGTTCCCTGGGCCTGGGCCTCCCGGCCAGCGCCTGTTGGGTTTGGGGGCTTTGTTTCCCCCGCCGGGACCTTGCCCACTGTTCTGTGAGCCGGGTCTGGGGTCCCTAGTCTTTCCTCGGGGTGCAGGGCCCCCTGCAAACGGTGGCTGGTGGACCAGGCTGTTTGGGGTCTCGGTGGCCCCTTTCCTTGGACTGTTTTTGCATTTTCTTCTATTTTAAGAATGTTTTGGTGATGTGATGGGAATTTGGTGTTTTGCAGGTGAAGAATTTCCCTGATGGTTCCACACCAGCATTTCATTGATGTTTTGATTGGCATTTTCTTTTTAATTTACTAAAATAAAAAGGGTGAGATGTCACCGACATGTTTTATGAAAAATCCTTTACTTGGGATTTTTCCTCTCCTGGGAGCTGGGAGGCCTCAGGAACAAACTGTAAACAATTCTTATCTGCTACTGTGGAATGCAACGGGGAGGTCTGTGATTGGCCCCGTCAGACTGTTTGCAATTAAGAGCCTATCACAGAATACCTGTCCGGCCGTCTCGGTCTGAGAAGACTTTTCGTTTACAGATTCTTTTCTATTCTTAGCATAGCCTTGTAGTGAAATCTTTCTCTCTATTCTTTTAGTATAGTTTTTATATATTATCTATCATATAATAATAAATCAAGCCTTCTGATACATGGAGTCAACTTTCTCGTCTCTTCCCTCATCCTGAGACCCCTCAAAACGAAGTAACAGCTCTCAATTTCCTACTAGCCTCAAAAGGGGGCATGTGTACAGTCATTAATACTAGTGTTGTGCTTATGTAGATCAGAGAAGAAGGATTAAAAAAGATTTGGCTAAAATCTGGAGACAAACTCAAATTCTACATCAGGTAACTCTCGCAGATCTTTCATACACTTACCCCATGGTTACCAAATTTGGCTTGGATAAAACAACTATTCATACTGGCTGTATTTGTAGTTGGTGTTTGCATAATAGCTGTCTCTATGATTCGATGCAGTGATTTCTGGTCATCTCTATGGTCTAACATCAAATCTAAGTGGTAGAGACTAAACAATGTGGAATTTTTGTCAAGTATCTAAAGGGGGGAATGATGCTCAAAGATTTTCAGCTCTTATGTATTCTTCATGTATTTGTAGCTTTGTAGACTGGTAATGCATGGTTGTAACTTCTAGTACTTTTCCAGCTCTCTTTTTCACTGCAAACCCTTATTGATACATTCTTGAAATTCTGTTTAGTCTTATTTGTTATTTTAGCAAGGACATTTTGTTTTGCACCATGTATCATAGACATAATAAAGGTAGAATTAGAGGATCAGGAGGGAGGGTTCCAATGGGGCAGAACCTGGAGGGGGGAGATTACCTAACCAACTGCTCTTCTAATTGCACAATATTTGCTAGATATACTAATTGCCTGATCTTATAAATTGTACAATTCTAATTCCAGGCGTGTTTTTTTGCCATATTGTGTACCTGAAGACTTTCAAGCAAAGGTTTGCTTTTATATTATCATTTTAACGTTGTTTGGGAAGGTTTTGTTCTATTTCCAAGCAACATCGCAAGGCACCATTTTAGGCCCAGTTGTCTTCAACATCTTCATAAACAACTTAAATGTAGGACTTGAAGCTATATTGAGTAAGCTTGCTGATGACACTAAATTGGCAGGAGCTGTTGACTGCTTCAAAAGCAGAGAGGCCCGGCAGAGAGACCTTGATAAATTAGAAGGCTGGGCAATCATCAACTGTATGAAGTTTAGCAAGGGCAAGTGTCAGATTCTGCACCTGGAATGTGGCAACTCTGGATATATGGACAGAGTGGGGAACAAGAGGCTGGAGAGCAGCTCTGAGGAAAGGTACCTGTGGGTCCTGGTTGATGGCAGGTTGAATATGAGAACAGTGTGCCCTGGAGCCACAAGGATCAACCATATCCTGGGGTGCATCAGCCAAAGAAAGCATTGCCAGCTGCTTGAGGGAAGTGATTTTCCCGCTCCACTCTGCAATGGTGCGGCCTCACCTCAAGGCCTATGTGCAGTTTTGAGCACAAGCACCACACTATAAGAAGGACTAGTGATAGGCCCTGAGGAAACAGCTGAAGCAGTGTCAGAGGAGGTTTAGATTGGATATTAGAAAAAGGCTCTTTACCCAGAGGGTAGTTGGGCACTGGAACAGGCTTCCCAAGGAAGTGGTCATAGCCCCAAACCTGACAGAGTTCAAGAAGTGTTTGCACAATATTCTCAGGCATGTGGTGTGACTCTTGGGGCTGTCCTGTGCATGGTTAGGAGTTGGGCTCAATGTTCCTTGTAGGTCACTTCCAACTCAGGCTATTCTATGATTCTATGATACTTCTGAATCAAGGGTTTTAAATAATTGAAAGAGTTAAGAGTTTACCGAGATTTAGTTAAGGGGATAGAAACAATTTAAAATGATTAAGAGTATAACAAGAAGAGTAGAAGTAATGGGGAAAAGTTAATTATTAGCAGATGGAGTGGTTAAGGCTAGGGTAATATATCACTGGCTTGTTCTTACTGTGTTTGAAGAAGCAGGATGAGAATGCAGACTTAATTGTGAAAAAGAAGAGGACCGTGACTGCACCTGTGCCCCAAAACCAGCTAGGACCAGGTTGGGGGGCTTGGACTATAGCCCAGGGGTCAGAAAGCCTGCCAACACACAAAGATGAAATGGTCACCTTGAAGAAGACGTTTATTACCTCAAAGGGACCACTGACCCATTTTAAGCCCACCGACTTAAATCAATCAAGAGACTGTGCAGATGTGAAGGAACTTTGGACTCATTATAATGCATTTTAATACGAAGCGGGGGTAGGCATTCCAGGAAATTATATGAATATATAAGACTTTTTTTGATAAATAAGGGAGCCGGAGCCTTGTGATTTTGCACATGTCTTTGGGAGGCTACTCCCCGTGCACCCAGTGCTGTCAAAAAACATACCACTTTCTAATTTTAACTAGCTGGAGAGTTCTATTCTGCTCTTCACTCCAAACTTCCACTCTCCCTCATTTCCAATTACAGAGAAAGGCCATTATATTTCCAGGGTGCAGTGCTGATTTACTTCAGAGTCAGCAGAAGACACCTCTTCCACAGAGTAGAGATGTCCTCTGACACTTCCATCTAGATCCTTTCTGTACCAAGTTAAGTCAAAAGCAAGTAACTTATATTTGATTAAAGGCTAAAATTAGCAAAAGCCTACTCTAGAGGACAGGGTGATGAACTTTTTTGCATGCTGTCGCCACAAAAATCTAACAGTATAATTTCTAGTGATACCAGATAATTAGCTTTATTTGGGAGGGAAAAAGCAAATACATTATGTTCAAGGCTTACCACTAAGCAGTTCAATCCAATTTTGTACTGTTTCAGGAGGTTGGGTCTCTTTTATGTGTTTCAGAGCTTCATCAAGCAGAACATCCCCTGTAGGAGCATCTGACTTGCAAATTACCTAGGATAGAATAAAATGCAGTCGGGTTTTTTACTTAATTCATATACCATACCATAAACATCCAACAATAAAAATTTGAAAAATCTACCTGTTATTAGAACCAAGGAAAATTTTAAGGAGTGAGGAATGTTCTCAAAGAATATGCAAGTTTAAAAGATACCTAGTTGTTAGAAAAACTATTTAGGATTTTAATTATGAAGCTTTGTTATGTTTTAAGTTATCTATAACCTCTATTAACCTTAATTGACCAGAGCTATAGTATTAATAACATGTTTAATACCTAATTTTTTAAGGAAGATAATCAATTAACATGGCCAGGTCCTTCACTTTCTCCCCAAAACAAAGTATACTACTGTGCTAAATTGCTCTCTGATAACAGTCCATTTTACTGCTTCAAGTCAATTTATTCAGAATAGTGCAGATAGGCAATTATGAGTCAAGGGGTCAGCTAGAAATGTAATTAGGATAATTGAAAACTGCAAATGAGTCGAGGGGCCAGCTGAGAATATAATTGGGATAGTAAAATATTTCATATTTTAGTTAAGATTTTAAAATTAGTTAACAAGTTAGGTTAGTAATATAGCTAACAAGAATCAGGTACCTTAGTTAAAGAATAACAAATATATTAAGAAAGAGAAACTAGGAGTGACAGGGATAGACGCAACAATTGTGAGGCAGCAGAAACTATAGAAATACCTTACCTCAAGAATAATCAAACAGTTAGGAGCGGCTTGGACTGTGACCAGCAGGTCAAAAAGTCCTGTCAACTAGCTATAGGTAAAGAGTCCACTGTGAGGAAGATGGCTTTCTTCCTCCCATACGATCACTCCCTTACTTCAAAATCCCACTGACCCAATTAAGGGAGTACAATTGTGCAGCCGTATTATGTATTCAGGGTATTCAGCTAACTATAATACGAAGAGGGCAGGTAATGATTATGTATTATGCGTCCTTTGAAACCAAAACCGTGTGAATATGTAAAACCTTTTCTGTATAAATAGAGAGCAAGAGTCTGCAACTCCTTGTGCATGTCTTGGAAACAATTCCACATGCGTCCGGCGCTGTAATAAATATCCTTCTTTTCAACTTTAGTTAGTTGAAGAGTCGTCTGTCCGTGCTTCAATTAGGCCATGTGAAATTGATAAATCAATTAGAAAGTGAAAAGGCAGGAAAAATGCTTTTCTTCTTCTGTATGTTGATGGATAAAATAGGTTCAAGACAACATCTATCGGTTTTACAGCTCTGAAGAACATTTTAACCAGCAACACTAAGTTCCATTCACTAGCAATTAAAATACACATATTAGGCAAAATATGTATGTACCAATATGTTGCATTTCAAGCTGATCTGTGGTTAGCATTAATTTGGTTATAGTAAGAGGTCTAGCCCAGCTCAGTGGACAAACCTCTGGGCTGACTGACAGAGTCTTTGGCCAGTGGCAGCTCTCCTGATATGCAGGCATTTGATTGGTTCAGAGTCTGGGGGCACACAGAGACAGGCCAATGTCTGCGTAGCACCAGGAGTTTTGAATTGTCTATAAAAGGGTGTTGGATTCAATAAATGAGGCTGTTTGTTTGAGGAAACATGAGTGGTCTGTCTTATGTTAAGTCTCAGACACAGAAACACCATGTCACCAATAAACCCCTTAATATGCAGTCATAAATGAAATGTCACTTAAGATTGTTATTAAGTTTGTTATTAAATAACTTCCAAAATTTTTTTTTTCCCTAAGATAGCACAGGAGAGAGAGAAAAAAATAATTTACAGTAGCATAATAAATTTTAAGAATGTAACTGCCTGTTTACCAGTGTAAGTTGTTGTATGATGCTAGCCACTGGAGTATAAACACTAAGTGCAACAGTTGTATAAACCATGTACACATACCCTTTTTTCTCTGGTTAGAAAAACAAGAATGCCAAACTAAAACATACAGATTTAACTAGTAATCCAAGTCACAGAATCACAGAATGGGTAAGGTTGGAAAGGACCTCAGTGGTTTCATCTCATCCAACCTCCCTGCTCAAGCAGGGTCATCCAAGAGCATATGGCACAGGATTGTGTCCAGATGGTTCTTGAATATCTCCAGTGATTGAGACTCCACACCTTCTCTGGTTTCTCTTCCAGTCCTCAGTCACCCACACAGGAAAGAAGTTCTTCCTCATATTCAGGTGAATCAGTGTCTGCCTGTTGCCTCTTGTCCTATTGGTTGCCACCACTGAGAAGTGCCTGGCTGCATCCTCTGACACCCTCCCTTCAGATAACGATAGACATTGATAAGATCACCTCTCAGTTGTCTCGAGGCTGAAAAGGCCCAATTGTCTCAGTCCATCCTCTTAAGAGAGATGCTTCAGTCCTCTCGTCATCTTTCTCACCCTCTACTGGACCTGCTCCAGGAACTCCATCTCTCTGTTGCACTGAGGAGCCTAGAACTGGACACAGCACTCCAGATGTGCCTCACCAGGGCTGAGGGGCAGGACCACCTCCTTCAACCTGCTGACAACGCTCTTCCTAATGCACCACAGGATACCATTGGCCTTCTTGGCCACAAGGGCACATTCCTGGCTCATGGACAGCTTGTTGTCCACCAGGACCCCCAGGTCCTTCTCTGCAGCTCTGCTTTCCAGCAGGTCACCCCCAGCCGGTACTGTGTGGTAATCATATATCCTCTGAACAGAGAGAGACATAGCTGTCCCAAGATTTTCCTGGGAAGCTGTGAGAAGCTGTGAGGAAGCTCAGAGAAAACAATTCTTATCTCCATTTGCTGCACCTGTTGTTGTGCACATGTGGAATGTGTTATGGAGATTGCTTACCAAAGGGTGGTTTCTTAATTGGACTCTGGTGATGGTGCTTTGATTAATTGACCAATTAGGTCAAAGCTGTATGGGACTGTCTGGCAAGGGCAATGGGTTTTTCCTAATAGTATAATATAATATAGTGTAGTACAATAAAGCAATGGATCAGCCTTCTGTAATCATGGAGTCAAGGCTCATTATTCCCCGTTCAGGGGCCTGCTGCCACTATAGTATTGGTGCATGGAGTTATTCTTCTCCAGATGCACAACCCTGCACTTGCCTTTGTTGAATTTCAGATGGTTCCTCTCTGCCCATCTCTCCAACCTGTCAAGGTCCTTCTGAAGGGCAGCACAGCACTCTAGAGTATCGGCCACTCCTCCCAGCTTTGTGTTATCAGCAAACTTGCTGAGGAGGCATCTGACCCTTTGTCCAAGTCATTGGTGGATAAGTTAAACAATATAGAACCAGTATAGAACCTTGGGGGATACCACCATTGACAGTCTTCCAACTAGACCCTATGCCATTGATCAGGGCCCTCTGGGATCTGTTGTTCAGACACTTTTCAATACACCTTACTGTCCACTCATCCAGTCCACACTTCCTGAGTCTGCCTATGAGTATGTTATGAGAGACAGTGTTGAAAGCTTTGCTGAAGTCCAGGTAGATAATATCCACTGCTCTCCCATCATCTATCCAGGAAATTGTTTCATCATAGAAGGCAATCAGGCTGTTGAAGTATGATTTACTGTTAGTGAATCCATGCTGACTACTCCTGATCACCTTCTTGTTGTCCATGTGGATATGTGGATAAAGATGTCCTCTGAATGAGATGCTCCATCAGCTTTCTGGAGACTGAGGTGAGGCTGACTGGCCAGTAGTTCCCTGGATCCTCCTTCTTGACCTTTTTGAAGACTGGAGTGACATTTGCTTTCTTCCAGTCTTCAGGCACCTTTCCTGATGTCCATGGCCTTTCAAAGATGATTGACAGTGGCCCAGCAATGATGTCTGACAGCTCTCTCAGTACTTATGAGCACATCCCATCAGGGCCCATGGACTTGTGGATGTCAAGTTTGCCTAGGTGTTCTCTAACCCAATCCTCCTTGACTAAGGGAAAGTTGTCTTTCCGGCATTCCTTAACCCTGGTCTTCTGGGTCAGAGATCCCTGAGGGTTGATCTTGTCAGTGAAGACCAATGTAAAGAAGGCGTTCAGTAGCTCTGTCTTCTCTGCATCCTCTGTCACTAGGGTCCCCCTCCATTTAGGAATGGCCCCATGTCGGAACTCAGGACATCCCTCTGGGAGTCTGGAGTTTCCTGGGACCCTTGCCAGGGGGCTCAGAGACCCTGGCACACAGCCCAGAACACCAGCGGGTTTGAGTGCGGGCCATGGAACAGCTTGGCACCTTTGCATGAGGAGATAGAGGCCACGGCAGTTTAGATGGTATAGGGATAAAGTATTCACAGAGTGTAAATGTAGGTTTTAGGATTTTTGGTATAGGGGTTTCTGGTGACAAGATGGAGGGATTTGGGCGTGTCTAGCCTTTCTTCTTCTTCTCTACCTCCATCTTGTCTGGTGATGTTGGCACTTTTAGATTGGTCTAGAGTAGAAACTCACTGTCTAGCGTAGATGATAGTATTGGAGAATAACTGTAAATATTGTACACGTAGTTTGTAGTATATAAAGATAACACCGCCCTGGGGGAGGGGGAGTGCCTCTGACTGTCCTGCTGAACGGATCTCGGCTGGACAGGGAGAAAGAATTTTATAGATAAGATGTAATAAACAACCTTGAGACCGAAAAATGAAGAGCCCTGACTCCTTCTTCGAGTACCGGGCTGGGAAAAGAAACTTTTGAACTTTTTCGGGATCACTCTGACCAGCTAGAGAGAGAGAGATCCCGACAACTGGCGTTCCCTGGGTGGGCTCGAAGAGAGCGCGGCAGCCCCACATTATCCTTTGTTTTCCTTTTGCTATTGAAAAAGCCCTTCTTGTTGTCCATGACATCCATGGTAAGATTTAATTCCAGATGGTCCTTGGCCTTCCTTGTCTCATTTGTACCTTCTCTGACAACCTTTCCATATTCATTCCATATTCTGACCCTGTTTACACCTCCTGTGTACTTCCTGCTTATGCTTGAGTTTTTTATTCATCCATGAAGGTCTCTTGCCCTCTTTGCCCAATTCCTTGCTCATTGGGATGCACTGTTCTTGAGCCTGGAGGAAATGATTATTGAATATCAACCAATTCTCTTGGACCCCTCTTCCCTGCAGGGCCTGTTCCTATGGGATTCTTCCAATAAGATTCCTGAAGAGGCTAAAGTTAGCTCTCCTGAAGTCCTTGGTTTTAATGTTACTTACTACTTTGCTTCCTCTTCTCCTGATACTCAACTCCACAATCTCATGGTCACTAGAGCCAAGGATTCCCCCAACCTTCACATCTCCAATAAGGCCTTCCTTGTTTGTTAGTTTAAGGTCAGGCAGCACGCCTTTCCTTGTGGGATTCTCTACTACCTGTGACAGGAAGTTGTCATCAATGTTTTCCAGGAACCTCCTGGACTCTTTGTGCTTCACTGTGTTGCTTCTCCAGTAGATGTCAGGGTAGTTCAAGTCCCCCACAAGAACCAGGACCTGTGACTGTGAGGTTCCTGCAAGCTGCCTGTAGAAGGCCTCATCCACTTCTTCCTCCTGCTCAGGCAGCCTGTAGCACACACCCACAACAGTGTCACCCTTACGAGTCTGCTCTTTTATCCTAACCCATAAGCTCTCCCCCCACTTGTTATCCACCCCAAGACAGAGCTCAAAACATTCCAAGTGTTGCCTCACATAGAGGGCAACTCCACCACCACACCTTCCTGATCTGTCTCTCCTAAACAGCGTGTAGCCCTTCATGACAACATTCTAGTCGTTGTCACCATGATATTTTCTGAAAAATCCTCTTTGCCCAGGATTTTCTCCTGGGAAGCTGAGAAGCCTCAGAGAGGAAAGAAAACAATAATTATCTGATTGCTGCTCCTGTGTTTGCTACTTTGGAATGTGGCTTGGACATTGTTTACCAACAGGTGAATGTTTGATTGGTTCCATGTGAATTGTTTTTTCTTAATGGCCAATCACGGCCAGCTGTGTCAGACTCTCTGAGTCAGTCATGGGTTTTTATTATTCATTCTTGTTAAGCCGTCTGATGTATCCTTTCTCTATTTCTTTAGTATAGTTTTAGTATAGCATTCTTTTAATATCATATCATATCATAAAATAATAAATCAGCCTTCTGAGAACAAGGAGTCAGATTCTCATCTCTCACCTCGTCCTGGGGACACTCACAAACACCACAAGTCGTGAGCTATCCCACCATGTCTTTGTAATCGCAATGGGATCAAAGCCCTGTGACTGCACATAGATCTCTAGTTCCTCCTGCTTTTTCCCCATCCTGTGTGCATTGGTGTACAGGCACTTTATAGAGGTATTTAAATGTGTTAATATCCTAGTGGGGGTGCAAAGGGATGTCCCATAATCCTATCTTTTGGTTACGTCTTTGGCTGCTTGTACTTTAATGTGGTATTCCCTCTTAAACTTCCTTTTGCTACTTGAGTGGTTGCTAAAGTTCTCCCCTTCCCACACCTTATCTCTGTTGAGCCTGGCCCTGTCCCCATCCCATTAAAATCTAGTTTAAAGCTCTCTTAAGGAGCCCGTCTAACTCCTGAGCTAAGATCCTTTTCCCCCTTTGAGATAGGTGGACCCTGTTTGTTGCTAGCAGGCTTGGTCCTGTATAAACTGACCCATGACCAAAATCCCCAAAATTCTGCTGGTAACACCAGTCCTGAAGCCAGGTATTCATTTGCAAGGTCTTCCTGTTTCTTGCCCCATCATTCCCTGCAACTGACAGGACAGAAGAGAACACAATTTGTGCTCCAGATCCCTTGACCAGTTGTCAAAAGATCCTGAGGTCCCTCTTGATTCTCTACAGCCTTCTTGTTGAGACTTTGTAGGTATTTAACTGGAAAAACAGTAGCAGGTAATAGTCAGTGGGCCTTACCAGGCAGGGAAGTTTCTTGGTGTCATCCTGTATTGGTTTGGCATGGCCTGGTTTTGTACAGGAGGGGGGCCACAAAGATGGCTCCTGTGCAAAGCTGCTAGAAGCTTCCCACCATGTCTGGTAGAGCCAATCCCTGATGGCTCTAACAATGGACATGCTGCTGGCCAAGCCTGGGCCAATGAGAGAGGTTGGTAACACCTCTGTGATGACATATTTAAGAAGAAAATCAAAACAAAGTCACAGAGTTTTTGCTCCTAGTCAGAGAAGAGGAGGAGGTGAGAACATGTGAGGGAAAACAACATGGCAACACCAAGATCAGTGGAGAAGGAGGGGGAGGAGGTGCTCCAGGTGCTGGAGCTGAGATCCTTCTGCAGGCCGTGATGATGACCATGGTGAAGCAGGCTGTCCCCCTACAGCCCATGGAAGTCCACGGGGAATGCAGAAATCCACTTGCAGCTCGTGGGGGAGGTGCCCATGCCAGAGCCAGTGGATGCCTGGAGGAGGCTGTGATCCACTGGGAGACCTGGTGGAGAGAGGGGGCTGGTGCTTCCAGGCTGGAGCAGCCTTTCTTTGGATGACTGCACCCCATGGAAAGAGACACTCATGTTGTGGCAGTTTTGGGAGAACTGTCTGCCCATGGGGGAGAGTTCACGTTACAGCAGCTGCAGTATGGCTACTGCTTGTGAGAGTGGACCCACACGAGAGAAGTTCATGGAGAACTGTCTCCCATGGGAGGGACACCACGGCCTCACAGGGGAAGGACTCCTCTCCCAGAGCATTAGAAGAAAATCTTGGTGATGCACTGACCAAACCCCCACGTCCTGTCTCCCTGTGGTGTCAATGGGAAGGAGGGAGGGGCTGGGGGGAAAAAGGTGTTTTAAGGGCTTATTTTACTTCTCATTATCCTCCTCTGATTCTGTAAGTAATAAAATTCACTTTGAAATGTAAGTTGAGCCTGCTTTGCCCTTGAAATATTTCCCCTGCTCTTTATCTCACTCATGAAGTGTTCATTTTTATTTCCCTCCTCTGCCCAGCTGTGGCAGGGGAGGGTGAGCGAGTGACTCTCATGGGTGCCTGGCATTGGGCCAACGCCAAACCACAACACATTCCTTACCCAGGCCCCAGGGAGGCAGCATACTTCCCTATGGGTTGGGTCTGGTTGGCATATCAGGCCCTCCCTTCCTGCCCTGCCCTACGTAACCCAGCCCTGATGAACCTTCATCCATTTCCTCATATTCCTGGTCCTCAGATTCCAGGGCCTCATACCTATTGTATAAGGGCACCTGGGAACGTGAGGTGGATTGGGAGTGAATTTGCTTGCCGCCCCGAGCAGAAACCTGTTTCCACTTCCCTTCCTCTCGAAGGTGTCCTCCTTCCATCTGGTTGTGAGAAGGTAGGGGATGCATTGCTTCTTGTGAAGTGGATGGTAGGTCCATTTGTCTAAGGCATGGTAGAGTGCAGCTCCACTAGTACATCTCCTCAGAGTCCCTAATACTTCTTAGCTTTTCTACTTCATGTCTCAGTTCCACCACTAGGCTGAGCAGATCATCATTGTGACATAATCTAGTCTAGCCCAAGTCAATATGTTTGAATAAAAGTAAAACAAAACCAAAATTCTATCTTTCTTTAGGAAAAGAGAATTACTACTGTTTCACAGCTATTTATAAAAATAATTATTTAATCTGACAATTTAAATAGTTTTACAAGGTAGCACTTTATAAGCATCAGGTAAAAAGATAACAGGCAATTGACGGAAAAATGATCACATCAAAACTGTTCCACATATACAATGGAAGCAGCAAGTGAAAGATCTTAGTTTTTGTAAAGCTTCACAGTAGTCAGAGGTGCCCTGGAAAAGCTTTAAGTGTCCTATTGAAATGCATCTTGCGTTCAGTTCTGTTCTGTAGTTCTAATAATCCTTACTACAAACAATAGAGGAGCACAATACATTTTCAGGTTGACACTGAAATAAGTTGCAATGTCAAGACAGCTTAAATACTGACAAGATGATTCCAAACTGGAGATGTCATGGTTTGACAGTGGCCAAATGTCAGGCACCCACTAAAGATGCTCACTCACTCTCCCCTGCCACAGCTGGGCAGAGGAGAGAAAAGTTTAATGAAGGTTTCATGAGTTAAGGACTGGAAGAAAACACTCCAAGGGCAAAACCGGCTCGGCGTAGAGGTACAAAGTGAATTTATTACTAACAAAGTCAGAAGAGGATAATGAGAAAATAAGTCCTCAAAAAAACCTTTTCTTCCCCCTGCCCCTCCCTCCTTCCCACTGACAACACAGGGAGAGGAGTGTGGGGATTTTGGTCAGTTTGTCACCTAAGATCTTCTTCCACTGCTCAAGGAGAGGAGTCCTTCCCCTGCTACTCTGTGGGGTCCCTCCCATGGGAGACAGTTCTCCGTGAACTTCTCCAGGGTGGTTCCAATGTCACAAGCAGCAGTCCTCCCAAAACTGCTGCAACGTGAGTACCTCCCACAGGCAGTCATCCCAAAACTGCTGTGGCATGTGTCACCCTTCCACAGGGTGCAGTCCTCCAAGGACAGGCTACTCCAGCCTGGAAGCACCAGCCCCCTCTCGCCACCAGGTCTCCCAGTGGATCACAGTCTGCTCCAGGCACCCACTGGCTCTGGCATGGGCACCTCCCCCACGAGCTGCAAGTGGATTTCTGCATTCCCCGTGGACTTCCATGGGCTGTAGGGGGACAGCCTGCTTCACCATGGTCATCATCACGGCCTGCAGAGGGATCTCAGCTCCAGCACCTGGAGCACCTCCTCCCCCTCCTTCTCCACTGATCTTGGTGTTGCCATGTTGTTTTCCCTCACATGTTCTCACCTCCTCCTCTTCTCTTGCTAGAAAAAACTGTGCCCACTTTGTTTGATTTTCTTCTTAAATATGTCATCACAGAGGTGTTCCCATAATCTCTAATTGGCCCAGGCTTGGCCAGCAGCATGTCCATTGTTAGAGCCATGAGGGATTGGTTCTACCAGACATGGTGGGAAGCTTCTAGCAGCTTCTCAGAGAAGCCACCTCCATGCCCCTCCCCACTACCAAAAACCAGGCTGTGCAAAGCCAACAGAGATATGTGCAAAGTCAATTAAATGAAATTTAAAAGAAATTCAGATAGTATAGTCAGTATGAGAAAACAGATGACAAATATAAAAGATGTAATAAATTATTATATATTTCAGAAGGACAGAAAAAAGCATCTTAGTAATTCTAGCAGTTGACTACGATCCAAATGAATCAACAAAAGCCAAGTCTTTCAACAAAGTAAGATTTTTATTCAAAGCTGTATTAACAGGAAATTTCTGGAGAGATCTTTGTGAATACCTAACACATCATAGATGGAATACTATGTTCAATTTAGATGGTGTTTACAAAGCACAGAAACTAAGATTTAAATAAAAATCAGCAAGAATTAACCAGTCCTCAATGCCAGGCTATAAATAACAATGTTTAGATCTAAAAAGAAGCATGTAAGATTGTCATGGTTTCATCCTAGTTGGCAACCAAGCCCCTTGCAGCTACTCATGCACTCCCCCACCAGCAGGATCAGGGAGAGAATTGGAAGGGTGAATGTGGAGACCCTGGGGGGCATCCCCTGAGTTGGGGAGAAACAAGAAGCTTCCCTCAAAAAGATGTTAAGACCCCATTGGCTCCTTCCCCTGTTCCTATGTCTGTTTCTATGTCCCTGAGCCACTCCCTCCCTATTCCCTGACTGGCCCTTATCTTTGTACTGCCCTGAGACCAGGGTCACCTCAGACCCCTCGGGAGAGAGAAACCTGGACCCTCAACATGTGTGTGCCTGGGGACTCTGAACATCTCACCGCGTGGATGAATTAAACATCTATAGATACCATGCAAAGGCCCTTTTTGCCTCTTTACCCTGGACTTTACTAGCAGCAATTCTGTCCGCAACAGGTGAAAAACAGAAAACTCATGGGTTGAGATAAAGACAGTTTATTAGGTAAAGCAAAAGCCATGCACACAAGCAAAGCAAAACAAGGAATCCATTCACTGCTTTCCATGGGCAGGCAGGTTTTCAGCCATCTCCAGGAGAGCAGGGCCCCATCATGCATAATGGTTACTCAGGAAGACAAATATCGTAATTCCAAATGCCCCCCCCCCCTTACTCCTTCTTCTCTCTTTATATGCTGAGCACGATGTCAAATGGTCTGGAATATCCCTTTGGTCAGTTTGGGCCACCTGTCCCAACTGTCTCTCCTCCCAGCCTCCCATTCACTTTCAACTTCCTTGCCAGCATGGCAGTACAAAAAGCATAAAAGGCCTTGACTCTGTGTAAGCCCTGCTCAGCAATAACTAAAGCATCTCTATATCATCAACCCTGTGTTCAGTACAAATCCAAAACACATCCCCATACCAGCCACTGGGAAGAAAATTAACTCTACCCCAACCAAAATCAGCACAAAGATATTTTTACAAAGAGGGTATCAAACAGTAGTTTAGGTTGTCTACTTTGGGAAAAAAAAAAAGATACCAGCTTATTCTGGATACACAGAAGATGCAGGATGCATTGTCAGAAACTTCAGCAGGCAAATGAAACATTCAGGGACATTGTTGAATTGCATTCAGTGGAGAATTTTAAGACTAAACATCTGCCAGGGAGGAACCAGAGAAACATGATTTTCTGTTACTGCATCAAGATGAAATGGTTCCTTAAGATACTGGTCTGATCTCCACTTTTCGAAGCTGGAGATCACTCCAGCCATAAATACCAGATATTTAGTTTCAAGAACATAGCAATGTTTTAATCCAGGCAGTCCCTTTTTAAAACTAAACACACAATGATGCATATTTATCTTTCTGATTTACAAGATTGCACCAACCCTAATTAACTCCATATAATGATATTGCATATCTTCCAGGTTTATATAAAGTCTGAATTTTTTGGAGTTTCTCTAATTATACAACAGCATACCTTGAGTTTTTAAGCTGCTAAACTGTGGTTATTAATAGCCACCCTTCAATAATTAGCTTAAAACCACCCAACATATTTATCGTCTTTTTAAAAATTATGTTCCACCAGTATTTTAATTTCTTTGATGTAATTCATATGAGTTGTTTCACAGTAACCTTGGTTACACTGGATCACTCCAGTTTACTGCAGTTGGTAACCTATTACTCACCATCTCACTTTAACAGGTAAGGAGTGAAGTAATCTTTTTGACCTGCTTTATAAAAAACGAGCAAACACACAAACACAAACCTCACTAGAGATGCATCCCAAACGTAAAAGCATTTTTTAAAGTAAGATTTTAAAAAAAAAAAAGTTTGGAAAAAAGCTTTTCTTGCTTATTTGGGGTTAAGATATGTTTTTTTACCACTGTAAAGAAGATTAATGTCCTGGGTTGACAAGGAAGTGAGTTTTTTGGGAAGTTCTAGTCAAACCAATCAGTTGTCAGATTTGAATATTGGCACCTGGTGTGACCACTGAAGACATGGAGCACAGGGGGTTAAAAACAGAGAATTCCCAGGGGAACTCTCTCTTGGTTCCAGTCAGTTGAAGAGGTCTTATCTCCCCTGCCCAGGCACAGGCTGGGTGGGGGAGGGGAAGCCATGAGGCCTCAGTTGAGGTAGGCCAAAGCCTTGGACAGAGAAGGGGGCTGAAGGCCCCTGCAGGACGGAGGGGTGGAGAAACACTGAGATGTCCTGGGCAGCCCCCAGAAAGAAAGCCCCCCCACCAGAGAGAGAGCCTGCCACCTTGAAATTTGATATCATGTACTGGCCAAGAAGGAGAAGGGGGGGGTGCAGTGAGAAGGTGCACAGCCACCATGGGAGTTCTGGGTTGGCAGAGCTCGAGATTTTAACCCTTTTCTTGGATAATGAAAACTTTGCAAAACACTAGTCCTCCTTGATTTGAATGAGAAGAGAGACATGAAATAGAAGGAAATAGGCAAGTGTGGTGAAAGTCTGAGCAAGTGAAGGATATCAGAAGAAAATGAGGAAGAATCCTAGGTGGGAGGAGATGATGGAGTGACCTTTGGCTGGACTTTTCTTGCATAGCCATAGACTGAACCAATTTTTCCTGTAACACAGAGACTTCATTTAGGGGGATGCAACAGCTTGAGCCAAGAGAGTGACCTGCTGCAGTGACTGCCAGTGCAGGAGTGGAGAGAACAGAGAAAGATGAGGAGGGTGTGGTGGTGCCCTCTGGCTTCGGGGAAGAAGAAGATCTCTGTTCTAGAGACCCTCGGCCCCAGGGGAAGTGAAAATGGGGGGGGACTGTTGTTCCCAGATGAGAGATGGTTATTCTTTGGTACTTGGCAAAGCATCCTTAAAAGGGAACCCTATAAGCAGTTTTGGTTCATGAACGGTAGTGAGAACACTGTATCATGGAAGAAGGATGTCACGATGGCAGATTTTCTTCGGGCGGTGCCATGTGTGACATGGAAACACAAGAGGTTTCAACTGTGTTTCCTGGGGAAGACTATGGTACAAGAGAGGCTCCTCTCTCCCTTGATGAACTGAGAATTGTCTGAGGGGCAATAACTTGTTTGAGAATCGAAGGTTTTGTCTCACTGTGCTTGGGTAGAAACTGGGTGGGGGGAGGAGGAATGTTTCAGAGGGTTTTCATTTTGAATTCTGTGTGTTCCTTTTATCATAGTTGTAGGCTATTAAAGTTTTTTTCTTTATTTCTAAGCTTGAGCCTGCTCTGCTCTGTTTCTGATCGCATCTCACAGCACTCATCTGAGAAAAATATATTTTCATGGGTGCACTGGCATTGCGCCAGTGTCAAACCATGACAATTAAGAAGCGCTTTCGAATGCAATCCACCATGATAGTATGAGCCTAAACATACAGGCATTTAGAGGAAAGACCTGCAAGGAGTATAGAGTCTCTCATTGAACTCAGGGCTCTATAAGCTCTTGGGAAGCCACAATACAAAGTGATTTTGTTTCTAAATTTACTGTTCTCTGCAACTCTTGGGACTCTAGCTGGTCAGAGTGACTTTGAGATACGTTAGAAAGTCTCTTTTCTCAGCTTGGCAGTCAAAGAAGGAGTCAGAACTCTTCAGTTCTCAATCTCAAGGTTGTTTATTGTATCTTATCTATAAAATTCTCCTGACTTGCCGAGGTCCCCTCAGCAAGACAGGCAGAGACACTCTCTTTGCCCTTGGGGCAGTGTTATCTTTTTATATTAAAAACTACATGTACAATATTTATAATTGCTTTCTAATACCTATCACCTATGTTAGACAGTGAGCTACTACTCTAAACCAATCTAGAAGTGCTAACATCACAGCAGAAGATGGAGGCCAAGAAGAAGAAGGAGAAAGGCTGGACACGGCCAGATTCTCCCTTGTTGCCCCCTGAACCCCCACGCTAAAAACCCCAACAATCTATTTTTCACCTTGTGATAAATTCACTAATATTCTACTTAAACTGTCGTGGCTTGCAGATCTTCATATAAGGTTGGTAATTTGCTCCATGGGTCATAATCAAAACCACAGACATCTTGGGCTCTGTACCAGGGTCTCTGAGCCCCCTGGCAGGGGTCTTGGCAGTCCAGGACAGCCAGAGGGATGTCCTGAATTCCGACATGCAACCAGGCATACAGCACTATTTCTTCTCACATCTCTGCTACATTGCATATTCACTGCACAGATTTTTCTAATTACTCTTACGTCCTAGGTACAGGGATAAGGGGCAGAGTTTTAGCGCTGTTCATTCCACACCACCAACTTCATTGAAGGGGCAGCAGTTTTTCGGAAGGAACTAGAACTTTGTTCTTGCCTCGGTTGTGGAAGGTAGTGGTTTTGTCCCTTTTAAAAAACATGAACAGAAGTGGAGGGGTCCTCTTTCTTTTGTCAGGATCACTTGGGAGAGGGAGTTGCCCTGCAAGACTCCAGCCGCTATCTGACATTGCTGCCACCAGGGAGAACCTTGCTGGGTGATGGGGAGTAAGCAGCTCAGCAGCATGATTCTTTTTGGACAAAATAGCTTTTCAGATTTTGCTTGCCCTTGTTTTCCATTGTTTTCTGGCTAGGGGAGGGCATTAAACTGTGGAAACTCATTTGCCACATAGTTTTCTTTGTTTTCTTGAGCCACTGGTCCAGTGCAGGAGCCCCCCACCATCTTGCCATTGTTCCCAGAGGGCCACATAGTGCAGAGTGTGGGAATAGCTGCCATCTTGTCTTTTTCTGGGGAAACTACATGGAGCCAGCAGCTTGGGAACAACCACCATCTTGGTTTTTTCATAGTGGGTCAGGTGACATCTTTCAGTGGTGAATACCCTTTTTTTGTGGGTAAACCAATCTTTTGTACACCTGGTGTGTTCATGAGACTTTCTTCAGTAAATTGTGACTCCAACCTATAATCTCCCCTAGTCTTTTTTCACCACTATTGAAAGGGGGTGGTTTGAGTGGGCTTAATTTTTCTGCCGAGTTTTAAAACTAGCACACCCTACTCTCAAACAAAAGTATTTTGGTTCACACTTCCACTGTATTTCCCTTACCCTTCTTTTCCCAGCACATGCACATGAAAACAGGGGAAGCCCATTTTCCTGGGTTGACTATATAATGCTTTTATCCCCAATTGTCTGTTCTGTTTATGCTAGATAATAAGTTTTGCACTGTTGTATTGCACTAAATAGCTTATTTAGTTGATGCACTGGTGGCGGGTTTTCCCCCTCCCTCATCACATGGTTTCCCCCTCACACACCCCCCCGTTACACACACCTGGTCTGTCCCACAGGTACTTCGCCCCTCCCCAATGGCATCCCATTGGCTTTGGTCCTCTCTCCCCCGCCCCCACCCCCTAGGGTATAAAACCTCCTGTGTGAGAGCTCCAAGTCCTCTTTTGTACCTGGGTGACCCATCGCCTGTGTCCTGCTCCAAGCCAATAAACAGGATACTTGCACCCACGTGGAGAAGAGCGCCTCTCGTCTTTTACCTTTGTTTATGCGGGTCCATGTGGGCTAGAGTCTTAAGCTAGCTGGATTGGACTCATATAAGGCCCAGGAAAAACACGGATTACCGCAGGTGGCGCCCCACGTGTTCGTCTCCCATGATGGCCACGAAGGAGCTGGTAATTCCACTAGTGGATTACGTTAGCTTTTGGGACTTTCATCTGCCTCTGATTTCTTCGTCACGTTTTTGTCGGCGAGGAGTCTAGAGGGGGAATTGAGAACCCGCCATGCCCACGGCGGACCAATTCCAGACGAGGACTTCTATACAGCTTTCACAGTCAGCCACAGTCCCCACGCGGGGTGAGTATTCCCCGCGAGTGTTAGTGGGACCCTGGGAGAGCCCCTGGAGGGTGGGGGTGAGCTCCCGGTGAAGGGAAAGCCCGGTCCCGAGGAGGTTTGCGGATGGAGCGAGTCCGGCGCTGTCTGTGCGTAGTCTCGGCAGCAGCGGGGTTCTGTCGGTCCGGTTTCCGCGGCGCGCGGCTCCCAAAATCAGCATCACATCTGCGCGCGGCGCGATTCTGTGGCGCGGGAGGGTTTCGCGATAAACCCAGTGGTACGGGCAGCTTTCGCCGCCGCCGCGGCGCGGGCAGTGGCAGAGGTGCCACAGCTTGCGTTTTGGCCGTGAGCGGTCGCGCCCGGGCAGTGGCAGACCCTAGCAAGCGGCGGCGAACTGAGACGGGCGGCTCCGAGCGCCCGCGTGGCGGTCACGTGGCGCGGAGGAGCCGGCAGCGGGCGCCCGCCATTTTAAAAGCCACACGGTTTGTACGCAAGCAGTTCGTCTCTCCCCCGGAGTGGGGAGGGGGGGGGGCTGCCCGGATTCTTTCCCGGATTGACTGTGGACTCAGTGCTTTCAGTTTTGTTTGTACTAGCTGTTTAGAAGGTAGATTGAGTGCTGCAGAAAGCAAAAATGGGTGGAAGGCTTTCTGCTACACAGAGAGGCATTTATACCCAAGTTTTAGACACACTAAGTAGTGGAAATGTTACAGTTTCCAAAGCAGTTTTGAAATGGTTCGTTCGGTGGATTTCTTTATGTTTCCCTCAGTTTACCCAGCAGAATGTTCATTCAGTCTCTGCCTGGGACAAAATAGGAAACTTGCTAACAGCGAAAGCGGAACAGGGAGATGGGACAGTGTCTCAGTTTTTTCCTGTGTTCCTGGTGATTCGGAGGGCAGTCCTAAAGAGGGATTCTAAAGGACGGCCAGCACAAATCTCCCCTCCCGCAGCTCATCCCACTCCCTCTGCCCCTGAACTAAGAACGTCATGCGAGACTATCCAGCAATTTCAGGGTAACTGGCACTGCCACTGCTTCCCTGCCTTCCCACCTCTTTCTCAGTACCCTGGCAGTTGTGCACAGGCTGACAGTGTACCTTCAGTGCACCCGCCTAACCCAACTTCTGTTATCCCGATATCGCGTTCTCACCCCCCCACTGCCCAAAATGGCTGCGACCGCATCGTTGGCATTCAGGACACTGCTGACCGCATGGCCGGAGCCCAAAATGGCGGCACCCACGTGTTTCAGCCCTCCACTTACCCTTCTTCTCCCCACAATCCCTTTCGCTCACCTGTTCCCAACCCCTTCCGGTTTCACAACCCTTTCCTTCCCTCGGACGCTCCTCCCCCTCCCGTTGTCTCCCTGCCCCCCATTACGTCAACTGGTGACCCCGCCCCTGGTTCCCACGGTTGCCCCGCCTCCCTGCCTGTTCCCCACGCCCCCTTGCCTGGGTCCCAAGAGGGTGGGGCCGAGGGCTGGGGGGGTGGGCCCTTGCCTGCTTCCCATAGGGGTGGAGCAGGGGGAGGGGATGCCCCCCCTCCTAGTTACCAAGGTGACAGGGTGGGGGGGGCAGAGGAAGGGGGTGTACCCTCTCCCATTCCCCATGGGGGTGGGGTGAAGGGTGTTTCCCTGCCTGCTTACCAAGACAGTAGGGCTGAGGGAGGGGGTGGTCCCCTTCCCAGTTCCCATGGGAGTGGGGCTTGGGGACAGGGTGGTCTCCCTGCTGGGTCCCACGGGGGTGGGGCTGAAAAGGGAAACCCTAGAGTCAAAAACCAGGAGGAAGAAGCAATCCCCTTGGTAGCCCCAGTTCAATACACAGGTGGTAGGGCTGGTCCTAGAACCTATCAGCCCTTCTCATATCATACAAAGCGTGAGTTATGCAAAAGTCAATTAGAATTTGGGAGAAGTAGTGAAATTTTTAGAAGCATGATGAGAGCTACGTTAACATCCCTTGAATTTGTTCCTACTGATATAGTGGATCTTTTCCGGTGCCTGCTTACCCAGTCAGAGGTTGATCTATGGGAAAGCTCCTGGAAGAGATCTCTCAGAGATCTCGTGGAGGAACTCAAAGAAACCCCTCAGGGTGCCAAAGATTTAGAAAACAATAACATTACTTATGAACATTTATGCAGCGAGGGGGAGTGGGATAAGCCTGAGGACCAAGCTTGGGTGTTGTCCAAATTCATTCTAGATAAGGTTTCAAAAGTCGCATACAAGGCTTTTTACCACCTACCAGCTGTTGAACCTAGTGGTAGTTTTCTTGACATTAAACATTCTCCTTCAGAAAGTTTCTTGCAGTTTGTTGACCGACTCCATGCACAGGTTGAGAGACAAGTACGGGACCCCAAGACACAAATGGAAATAGTGAAAGAGATGGCACAGAGGAATGCCAATGAAGTCTGCACCAGGGTGCTCCTGGAACTGCCTCTCAACCTCCCGCCAACACTGGCAGAGATGATCGAAGCCTGTGCTAGGAAGGCGGAACTGTTTGCTGCACGGGAGGCGTGGTCAAGGCCAACAAACCCAGAGACGGTGGCAGCTGTATATCCGGGAGTCAGAAGGCGACAGATGTCACCAGACCAACTTCAGCATGTCATTTGATTCATATGCAAAAAACCAGGACACTTTGCCCAGGACTGCCCTCACAACCAGCAACAAAAAACACCCTTCACACCAAAAAACTCCGAAGTCAGCGCGAACCCGCCCAGCGCCACGACATAAATGCGGCGGGCTTCCCTGAAGGGAAAACCTCCCTCAAAACAGAAAGGGGGGAGGAAGGGAAGTGGGATGTGGGAAAACAACATTGCCATTTACAGGATAAAATCTGGTGGTCTCACAAGCGTTTCAAGCTCGTGGCCACCAAAGCTTTTGCTTTCAGGTCTACCCAGTGGATGGTCATTGGAGTGGGCTTACCTGAGGACTCACAGAACTTGACAAAAGATTGCACAAAATGGGACAGTGAGTACTTTCTTATTGGGGACACTGCACACACACCCATGGAGATTGAGGTGGCTCCCATGACCATCAAAGGGGGCGTACCTAACCTCATTCTCCTGGCGCGTTGTCCACAGCCACCCTTCTATTTGGCCAAGGGGCAAATCATCGCCCAGGCCATTCCTGTCCCAGCAGACATTTCGGTAGATGACAAGGCACCTAGCGTATACTGGGCAGAAGTGGTTGGCGAGGACAAACCCATCATGGGATGCAACCTGATGCGTGGAACAGAACATCTCCACGTGGAAGAGTTGCTTGACACAGGGGCAGATGTGACAATCATACCCGAAAGGTTGTGGCCGTCACATTGGGATTTGCAGCCCGTGGCTGGCCAAATCCAAGGTGTAGGAGGAGTCACATTGGCAAAGATATCAAAAAGCATAGTACAAATTGAGGGACCAGACGAAAAATTGGCCAGTGTCCGTCCATTTGTTACTAATTACAAAGCTCCATTGTGGGGTAGAGACACCATGTCCCAGTGGGGAGTCAAATTGGTCATTCCTAAGACACCCCAGGATTTTTAAAAGCGGCCACTGTGGAGCGCCTCGCCCACAAGTTAACATGGCTGAATGATGATCCAGTCTGGGTAAAACAGTGGCCACTCAGTAATGAAAATATAAAGGCGCTCAAGGAGCTAGTGGAAGAACAATTAGCTAAAGGACACATTGAAGAGACATCTAGCTGCTTGAATTCCCCAGTCTTTGTAATAAAAAAGCCAGGGAAGGATAAGTGGCGGCTCCTCCAAGATTTCAGAGAAATAAACAAAAGAATTGTGGACATGGGGTCTCTCCAACCAGGGATGCCCTCCCCAGCGATGCTTCCCCAAAATTGGCAATTGGCTGTCCTAGACATCAAGGACTGTTTCTTCCATATCCCTCTACACATGGAAGATGCTCCAAGGTTTGCCTTTTCTGTTCCTACCACCAATCGAAAAGCCCCAATGAAGCGCTACCACTGGAAAGTATTGCCGCAGGGAATGAAATGCAGTCCATCCATCTGCCAGTGGTACGTGGCTTCATTGCTGTCCCCAGTGCGCGCCCAGAAAAAAGAGGCAATCATCCTACGCTACATGGATGATGTTCTTGTGTGTGCCCCCGATGACATAATACTCCAAAACACACTTGACCTAGTGGTTAAAGTTTTAACCTCTGCTGGATTTCAATTGCAGGAAAACAAGGTTCAGAGGATGCCACCTTGGAACTACCTGGGCTTGCAAATCACTGCGCAGACCATTGTTCCGCAGAAATTGGAAATTAAGAGTGATCCCAAAACCCTAGCAGATCTCCATTCTTTGTGTGGGTCTTTGAACTAGGTCAGGCCTTGGCTGGGTCTCACTAACAGGGACCTAGCTCCCCTTCTCAATTTACTGAAGGGAGAGAGAGAGCTAGTCTCTCCCAGGGAACTGACCCCAGAGGCAAAAACCACCCTCCAAAAAGTTCAGAAGGCTTTGTTCGAGAGGCAGGCTCATCGTTAAAGGCCCGAGCTGCCTTTCGAATTCATTGTTTTGGGGAAGTTACCACACATACACGGATTGATATTCCAGTGGTTTGAAGTACAAGAAGATCCACTTCTAATCATAGAGTGGGTGTTCCTCTCCCATCAGAGATCCAAAACCATCACATAGCCACGGGAGCTGATAGCTCAGCTGATCTGGAAGGCCAGGTTAAGATTGTGTGAGCTGGCCGGTTGTGACTTTGAGTGCATTCACCTTTCAGTCCATCTTGCTAAGGAGGGAAAGGGCTCTCCTGAGAAGTTGACAAAAAAAATGTTCAATGACCTGCTCCAGAACAATGCCAGTCTCCAGCTATCCCTGGACAGCTACAGTGGACAGGTATCAGTCCAGGCCCCGTCACACAAGCTGTTCAACGAGGAATTCCACCTCATGGCTCCTGAGAAAAGGAGTCGTAGGCAACTCAAGGTGCTTACAGTGTTCACTGATGCATCTGGAGCATCCCACAAGTCGGTGATGACTTGGAGAAATCCCCAGACCCAGCATTGGGAAGCTGATGTTGAGTTTGTGGAGGGGTCGCCCCAGATTGCTGAACTGGCCGCAGTAGTGAGAGCCTTTGAGAAGTTTTCGGAGCCAATTAATTTGGTTACCAATTCAGCCTACGTGGCGGGAGTAGTGTCCAGGGTGGAGCAGGCAGTTCTCAAGGACATTGAAGATGAGCATCTCCACCGGTTGCTCTCAAAACTAATTTATTTGGTTTCACAGCGGGAGCACCCTTTCTATGTGATGCACGTGAGGTCACACACCGATTTGCCAGGTGAGATCGCAGAAGGTAATCGCAAAGCAGATTCCCTTGCAGCTCCAGCAGAAATGGCACGCCTTCCAGACATCTTTCAACAGGCAAAACTAAGTCACCAACAATACCATTAAAATATGCCAGGTCTAATCCGCCAGTTCCAGCTAACACGAAGTCAGGCTCGAGGCATTGTGGCCACCTGTCCCAATTGCCAGCTTCAGGCAGTGCCATCCCTGGGTGTTGGGGTTAACCCCCGAGGCCTTGGCAGCTGTGAAGTGTGGCAGACAGACATCACACACATTCCCAGTTTTGGTCTCATGAAATACGTACACGTCAGCATAGATACATACTCAGGTGCGGTTTATGCCTCTGCCCACACAGGGGAAAGGGCTGCGCATGCTAAACAACACTTGCTGCAAGCCTTTTCAGTATTGGGGGTCCCTAGGGAGATCAAGACTGACAATGGCCCAGCGTATGCCTCCAAGGAGTTCCTGGAGTTTGTCCAGCAGTGGGGAGTAGAGCATAAGACAGGCATTCCCCACTCCCCCACAGGTCAAGCTGTGATCGAACGCGCCCACCATACACTCAAAGAAGTCCTGGCTAGGCAGGGAAATTCTGCAGTGTGGATGACTCCACAACAAAAGCTCTGTAAACCCTTGTTTACCATCAATTTTCTGAATTGCTCATTTGAAAACATGAATCCTCCAGTAATACATCATTTCAATAATAACAACCGGTTTAAGTTGTCACAGCGTCCACCAGTTCTCATTAAGGACCCAGAAACTTAGACAACCAAGGGTCCTTATGAGCTCGTCACCTGGGGGCGTGGTTATGCATGTGTATCCACCCCCTCAGGCCCTCGATGGATACCCCAAAAGTGGGTAAAACCTTTCCTCCCTAAAAATCCAGCTCCAGCAGACGGGGATGAGAAGCAAGCAGCTGTTGCCTCCAAGAGAAGACGCCACCAGAAAAAGAAAGAAAAATCATCATAGGAAAGTCAGCTGCATTCCGGCAGACCCATGAACTTGTATGTATTTTCTTTAAAAAAAAAAATTATCTGCTTTCCTTTGTAGAGCAGGAAATCTACCTCCCACTTAACCTCACGAAGAGCCCTGTCCAAGTTGTGATCCTGTTCACGCTGAGCAGTCTGACAGCTGCGTGGATTGTTCGTCAGCCACGCCAAAACATCTGGGTGACCCTGGCACAGACGCTCCAACAGGACTGTGCTGCATGAACCTAACATCAAAGTCACCCGACATCCACACAGCCCTCCGAGAAGTAAAAACCCTGATCGGACAAGTCAAGCAAGAATCTGAGGACTGTTCAAGGACTGGAGACTCTCGGGGTGGTGGACAAATTTTTAATCAGTAGCACAAATGGTCTAACACATCTCCTTTCAATTTTAGTTAACAGAAAAAGTGGAGGTGTTGTATTGCACTAAATAGCTTATTTAGTTGATGCACTGGTGGCGGGTTTTCCCCCTCCCTCATCACATGGTTTCCCCCTCACACACCCCCCCTTTACACACACCTGGTCTGTCCCACAGGTACTTCGCCCCTCCCCAATGGCATCCCATTGGCTTCGGTCCTCTCTCCCCTGCCCCCCATCCCCCTAGGGTATAAAACCTCCTGTGCTAGAACTCCAACCCCTCTTTTGTACCTGGGTGACCCATCGCCTGTGTCCTGCCCCAAGCCAATAAACAGGATACTTGCACCCACGTGGAGAAGAGCGCCTCTCGTCTTTTATCTTTGTTTATGCGGGTCCGTGTGGGCTAGAGTCTTAAGCTAGCCGGATTGGACTCATATAAGGCCCAGGAAAAACACGGATTACCGCATTGCACCTTTAAGACTTATTCTGAGAGTAAAGGGGGGAGAGAAAAAGTGGGCAGTTTGTTTTCAGACACTGCACTCATTCCTCCACATTCCTGCTCCTAGACTGTTGTTATCTTCAGATAGACAGCAAGACAGAGCTCTCCTTTGTTTTTAGCTAGTACTAGCTAGCTGAAGCAAAAAAGTTCCCTAGACTGTAGGGTTTGTTTTTCCCTTTTCCTTAGACCTGTTTAAACCTGCTCCAGACTGAACACCCAGAAGAACACCGACAACTCACACCGATGGCCTACCAGGCTGGGCCTGGGCCGTGGCATTTCCAGCACCGGAGGGACTGATAAGACACTGAGTGAGCCAAGCTGCAACCCAGGGAGGGGACTTTTCTGAGTTTGTCATCTCTTTTAGAGCAGCAAGAAGTTTTATTGTTTAATAAACAGGTTTTTTCCACTTTTCTCCAAGAAAGTAATTTTCCCAAACCAATTAGAAGAAGGCCAATTGAATCTGCTTTTCTAGAAGAACTTCTTTGGGGGTTCACTCTCAGATTTGCCCTAAACCAGGACAAATACATCCAGTGGTGCCTAACGTGGAGCCCGAGAAAGTGGAAAAAACCTTTATTGATTGCATGTTAGTTGTGCTTACTCTGTAGTGGGTTAAAGCAGTCAGTAGACATGTTGCTTGGATTCATAATGTCTCTTGGGGTAGAAGCCTTCATGCAGTTCTAGCCTCTTAACTTTTTTAGGTTTTAATACCTTTCTGGTCACTAAGATTATTGCCCCTAACACGTAATTTTTACAGTAGAGGGGCACGGATTAGAATAGCTATTGTGCTAAGTGATAATGATTTATAGGGCGTTTAAAAAAATACTGAAGTCTGTTCAAGATATGTATGTGTCACCGACATGGTTTATGAAAAATCCTTTACTTAGGATCTTTCATCTCCTGAGAGCTGAGAGGCCTCAGGAACAAATGTAAACAATTCTTATCTGCTGCTGTGGAATGCAACGGGGGGTGTCTGTGATTGGCCCCATCAGACTGTTTGCAATTAAGAGCCTATCACAGGACACCTGTTCTGCTGGTCTCAGTCTGAGAAGACCTCAGTTTACACATTCCTTTGCTATTCTTAGCATAGCTTACTAGTGAAATTCTTCTCTCTATTCTTCTAGTATAGTTTTTATATATTATCTACCATATAATAATAAATCAAGCCTTCTGATACATGGAGTCAACTTTGTCGTCTCTTCCCTCATCTTGGGACCCCTCTGAATGGGGTATTATATGGTGACCCTGAGTGAAAAAAGGGACATCGCCACAGAAGTGGCTTCTAGCCAGAAGCTGAAGAACTAAAGATCCTGAAATTGGACAGAGTTCACAGCCAAGGCTGGCCACAGAGAGAACCTTTTGAAAAGCCTCCGAGATAAGACGTCCGGGAGTCTTTGCAGCACAATGCAGTCTGCTGACGCCCAGAGGACACTGTCACAAGGTACTGTTTACAGTTCCCTTCCTGAAAATGCTGCCCTTCGTGTGAGGCAGATTCGGTTGTGGACGAGAGTACCGACGGAGGCGGAGGTTCCATTCTCTCCCTCAGAGGAGAAACTTATCGGCCTCTGGAGGAGATGGGGTCGGGAGGACAGCACTCCTATGCTAACGACACATTTCTATGAGTTTTTCCGGTGGGCAAAACACCATGGCTTTTTCTCTGATGTGCTGTATGCCTTTGATTCATATGTTTGGGAATGCATGGAATTCATTATCCGCGATATTTTTTACCAGGGACTTTGTTTCCCTCAGATCTATCCGCATTTCAGAACTCTCTTCCCAGTCTTGAGACGGAAGGCATTGGCATATCAGTGGATTGCGGATGCGCGGGGCATTTCTCCCTTCTCGCTGGAGCTGGAAAAAGGCAAGCCAGTCCGAATCCGCTGCCTGGAAGTCTCCAGACCCCCCGAATCGGCGCGGGGGGGCGACACTTTGCCAGCGGCAGAAGAAAGGTTTTTTTTTGCGACTTTGGAGCACGTGCCGGCGGAACCACTTGCCCCCCCTCGCTGTCCTCAGAGGGGAGGTGGGTTGGTGCCGCGGCCTGAGCCGCTGCCCGCCCTGGAGTAGGGGCCGGTCCCTGCAGGCCCTCCCGCGGGTCCGCCTCTGGCGGGGGTGGACCCATCGCCTCCAGCAGAATTTGTCGGCGTTTCCGTGGCTTCTCCTGCGGCGCCGCCCCCCGCGGCTGGGCCGCCGTCTTCCGTGTCGGCTCCGCCGGCGTCACTGGCTGCGACTGCGTTGCAGCTTCCGGTACCCGGAGAAGATGCAGCGGCAGTCCCCAGCCCGGTGGGGAACGCGCTCCTTTCGGCTTTACAGCCCCCGCCGACCCCCATGGCGGCATCGCCTCCGGCTGGGGCACCAGGGGAGGGAGCGGAAATTGAGAGTCGCCCAGCGGAACCGTCATCGGAGCCGCCCGTGGCGGCCACCGCGGCCCCTGCGATCAGTCTGGACCCCCCCCCGAGCTTCTTGGGCTGTCCCGAGGCTGCCCCTGCGGGGAGAGCTGGGATAGGGGACGGGGGTTCCGGCTTGCCCCTCCGTGGGGAGGGTGTGGCTAGGCAGCTGATCGCAGGCTCAGCCCACCTGCTTGCTTTCAATCTCGGTGTTTTTTGCGGGCTGACCCGGGTCTGGTTCGGGATTTCCTGCTGGGGGTTGGAATGCCTGACTCCCCCTGCGCGCCCTTGCGGCGTGGGGGAGGGGGCTCCTGAGCCTTTCGCCTCCGGTCCCCAGCTTGCAGGGGGTGGTGCCGAAGGGCAGAAAGAGGGAACACCTTCTGCATTTGCGATGCAGAGGCAGGAGACACAATGAAAAGGGAGCATCGCTCATCTGCTGTGGGGACAAAGCACCCCCAGATCTGGGGTGTTGATCCCTTGGAAAGCTTTTCTTCCCCAGCTGCTGGTCTGCACCGGTTCAGCGGGGATGAAGCGTTCGGTCACTCGTGCTGCCCGGATGTCGGCAGCTGTGTGCCGGGTTTAGAGAACACAGAGCCCGCTCGCGAGCCGGGTCTGGGCTGTTTGGCTCGGTTCCCTGGGCCAGGGCCTCCCGGCCAGCGCCTGTTGGGTTTGGGGGCTTTGTTTCCCCCGTCGGGCCCTGGACCTCCGTTCTGTGAGCCGGGTCTGGGGTCCCTGTTCCTTTCACGAGGTGCAGGGCCCCCGCAAACGGTGGCTGGTGGACCAGCCTGTTTGGGGCCTCAGTGGACCACTCTCTGCTACAAATCTTTCAAAAAAAAAAAAAAAAAAAAATTAAACAAACCAAAAAAAAAAATTAAATTAAAAGGATTGAAAGAGCTAGCAGCTCAAAGGTTTTTGCAAGCCTGTTTTAGAACCAAAACGGGCTTTCTGCACTGTCGAAGAGGAACATCTTCAGTTTGGACTTTTTCCTGAAACTTAGCTGTTTGGACTTGAAGCAATGAACTTTCCTTGGACTGTTTTTGCATTTTCTTCTATTTTAAGATTGTTTTGGTGATGTGATGGGAATTTGGTGTTCTGCAGGTGAAGAATTTCCCTGATGGTTCCACACCAGCATTTGATTGATACTTTGATTGGCAAAACATAACAAAAAATGCCTCTCAGATGTTTGTTCTTTCCTCTGTTTGGTCCAGCAGATGAAATTGCAAACATTTTTCTTTTTAATTGCTTTTTAATATAAAAAGGGTGAGATGTCACTGACATGGTTTATGAAAAATCCTTTACTTAGGATCTTTCATCTCCTGAGAGCTGAGAGGCCTCAGGAACAAACTGTAAACAATTCTTATCTGCTGCTGTGGAATGCAACGGGGGGGTGTCTGTGATTGGCCCCGTCAGACTGTTTGCAATTAAGAGCCTATCACAGGACACCTGTTCTGCTGGTCTCAGTCTGAGAAGACCTCAGTTTACACATTCCTTTGCTATTCTTAGCATAGCTTAGTAGTGAAATCCTTCTCTCTATTCTTCTAGTATAGTTTTTATATATTATATATCATATAATAATAAATCAAGCCTTTTGATACATGGAGTCAACTTTGTCGTCTCTTCCCTCGTCTTGGGACCCCTCTGAATGGGGTAACATGTATGGTTTATGGTTTCTTCGTCCTACCCTAGGTCCCAGTTCCAATAGTATGTTTTGGGGGTTTATTAGTAATTGCACCCAGTTTGTTAGAGGAGGAGCAGGGGATGAGGCTTTTCAGCCTTTCGTTTCCTTCTTCTCCTCTGAATCTGTTATGTCATTTTTTGAGAATGTTTGGTTTCCCCTGAATGTTAAAGATACCACTGTCCTGGTATTTAATTTGGTAAGCTTCCTTTATATGGTCTGCAGTTTGTCTAGAATGAGGGCTGAGATGTCCAGAGGAGCTGATGAGACCCCTGACCCAGAAGTAGACCCAGTCATGGGAAATCCTTAGTGGTGTGGAGAATGGGAAGATATGGGCCAAAACCTGAAGGAATTTTCTGACCCTGTAGCCTGGGATTTTCCATGTCAACAAATTCAGAACCCAGCTGAGGTGGGGAAATACCTAAAAGAGAAGTGACCCTCGCAGTCTCTGGGCACGGGTCCTGGGAAGTGCCATGATGACTCCAAAGACAAAAAGCTCATTGCAATAAGCTGGGCCCTAGCCCATGCTTATCGCACACTGCTAGATACTGTAAAGTGGCTGATAAAGGCAAGAGAGCAGGGACATAAATCAGCAGCTACCCCAGACGCTCAAGTTGAAGCCAACACCCTAGCTATTCAAGTTGTAACTAAACCACACAGTAACCCTAAACCACTGGCAGTCACCGTGGGAAAGAAACACACAAGCAAAACTAATCAGCCAGTAACCGACAATAATGATCCAAGAGAAAGACTCTCAACACCAATTACTGATACAAAAGCCAAAGTTAAAGCAACTAACACAAGATCAGAAGCCACTATTCAGTCCTATTCCCTAAAAGACCTTCGTAGCCTAAGAAAGGATAATACTGGAAGACCTGATAAATCTATAATTAGTTAGTTAGTCCGTCTTTGGAATGCTGCAAGAGAGGCTAAAATTTTGGATGGTAGTGAAGCAAGGCATTTAAGATCCCTGTCACATAATCCCATCATCGACCAAAGAATGATGAGGGGAACTAACCCTCACAGCCTCTGAGCACGGGTCCTGGAAAGTATAGGACAAAGATATCTGTGTGCAGATGATCTCTAAATGCAACAAACTCAATAGAAGACCATAGAACAAGGAATTCAACCCTTAAGAGAAATAGCAATAGCAGAGATTATCTTCTCAGATGACATAAACACTATAAATCCAGACATAGTACCATGTACATCCGTAATGTGGCAAAAACTTATATGACTTGGGCCACAAGAATATGCTTCTGCTTTAGCAATAATGAAGCAGGATGACAGTGAGAAGACCGTGCCTAATATGGCAAAGAAGCTCCGAGCATATACAGATGCTGTACATAGCCCAACACATGCCAAAATCGCAGTGGTAGAAACACGTCTGCAGAAATTAGAAGATAAGATAGAAGAGAATCACAAAAAACTCAGGAAAGAGATTAAGAGAGCTTTCTCCAAATCTCAGCAGTACAGATCAGAAATTCTAGTATCCAACGTGGAAGTTCCCCAGATGGGAAGAGAAGGTACACCCCATGAGCTGAGCTGTGGTTCTTCCTGCATGATTGCAGAAAAGCCATAAAAAGATAAGATATAAAATCTACTGCTGCTCTGGCACAACGAGTGCATGAATTAAAAGAAGGCAAAACTCAAAGAGGAAGTTCCACCAAAAGGGAAGCAGCTCCAGTAGCCTGTAACCAAACTGCCATATATGATGATAATGAGGATATTTTCGATCCCCTTGAAAGAACCTCCAAGACATATGCCCAGGGAAAGAAGGATAACCAGGCTTAGAGGGGACCTGCCTCTGGACCAGTAGAGGCTAGGGAAAATCGTGTTTTTTAGACTGTGTAGATTCGTTAGCCTGACACACCTGAACCACGAGAATATAAAGCTTTAGTCGACACTGGTGCACAGTGCACGTTAATCCTATCAAGACGTGAGGGCATAATCTGTTTCTATTGATAGTGTGACAGGGGATAACAGGATTTTACTTTAGTAGAAACTGAGGTGAGCCTGACTAGAAATGAATGGAAGAAACACCCTATTGTGATTAACCCAGAGGCCCCATGCATTTTAGGCATAAACTTCCTTCAAAGTGGGTATTTCAAAGACCCAAAAGGACTCAGATGAGCATTTAAAATAGCTACTATAGAAACAGAGGGCATCAAGCAATTAAACACCTTGCCTAGACTATCAGAAAACCCACTTACAGTAGAACTCCTGAAGGTAGAAGAGCAACAAGTGCCGATTACCACCTTGACAGTGCACCACCAACAGTACCAAACAAATCAAAATGCCATGATCCCCATCAACAAAATGATCCATAAGCTAAAGAAGAAAGGGGTAGTCAGCAAGACCCACTTACCCTTGAACAGCCCCATTTAGCCTGTGTGTAAATCTGAAAGAGAATGGAGATTGACTGTAGACTACCGTGCATTAAATGAAGTGACTGCACCACTGAGCACTGCTGTACAGACATACTAGAACTCCAATACGAACTAAAGTCCAAAGCAGCAAAGTAGTATACCACTATCAATATTACCAATACCTTTTTCTCCATTCCTCTAAAAGCAGAATGCAAGCCTCAGTTTGTCTTCACCTAGAGAAATGTGCAGTACACCTACAACCAACTATCTCAGAAGTAGAAACACAACCCCACCATCTACCATAGACTAATCCAAACTACACTAAAAAAGAGTAAAGCTCCAAAACATCTACAATATATTATGACATCATTGTGTAAAAGAAAACGGCAGCAAAAATGTCTAAAAATAGAGAAAAAATTGTCCAAATTCTCCTGAAAGCTGGCTTCGCCATCAAAAAGAGCAAAGTCAAGAGACCTGCTCGAAAGATCCAGTTTCTGAGAGTGAAGTAGCAAAATAGACAGTATCAGATTCCCACCAATATCATCAACAAGTACACAACAGTCTCCACCATCCAACAAAAAAGAAACACAAGTTTTCCTAAGCGCCATAAGTTTCTATAGAATGCACATTCCTAAATACAGCCAAATTACAAGCCCTCTCTACCTAATCACCCACAAAAAACCCCACTTTCCACTGAAGCCCTGAACAACAACAAAACTTTAGCCAGGTCAAACAAGAAATCACTCATGCAGTAGCCCTTAGCCCAATCAAGACAAAACCAGTTGTGAAGAACATGCTCCACTCTGCAGCCAAGAACCATAGTTTATCCTAGAGTCTTTAGCAAAAAGTACATAGTAAGACTCAAAGCCAACCACTAAAATTTTAAAATCAAAACTACAAAAATTCTAAAACCAACTATACTCCAACAGAAAAAAAAAAAAATTAGCAGCCTATAAAAGAATCCAAACCGCCTCAGAAATAATAGGCACTAAAGCACAACTCCTGCTAACACCCCAACTACCAATACTAGAGTAAATGTTTAAAGCAAAAGTTCCCATTACCCGATGTAGCAGTGTGCTGTCATAGCTTGTCTCAGGTATCCCAGTCCTTTCCCAGGTGTCAATCACCTTTCCTTCCCCCACCCTGACCTATGCTGGGATGCTGTCTATCAACCTGGCATTCCAGAAGGGCATCAAGTGATTGGAAGAGTTCAAAAGATGCCCTGCATCCCTGGGGGGGGGGCCATTGGCCCACCCAGGTGTCCCTCGTACCTGAGACCTGCCCACCCTGCACCTGGTTGGTAGGATTCCTACACCTTCCCTCCCCCTCTCCTTAGGCTTAAAAGAGCCAGCAACCATGCAGTTCAGGATTCTGTTAGAAGATGTTACGAGATTCAGAAGCCTGCCATCTGAATAAACTCTGGATCTAAACTCTAGCAGAATCCACTCCTTTCCTTCACCTCACCTTAAAGCATCTGCACAGAGGTAAAACCAGGACTTTGCATGTCTGAACTTGTCTCCAGCGCCAGCTGCAGCTACCAGCCAGCCAGAGGTGTCTCTGAGGTGTATACACCGCAGTTGCCGCCTTTCAGTCAAGCAGCAGAGGCTAGACAAGCCCGGACAAGCCCCATCTGGATATATATTGGTAATAATTTCAATATAACCCACCATACCACCAATACCACATAGAGCAAATAGATTGCTCTCATCACCCAACACACCCATATTAGAAAACTAAATTGCCCTAAAATTCTAAAAATAATTACAAACTGTCACCGACATGTTTTATGAAAAATCCTTTACTTAGGATTTTTCCTCTCCTGAGAAACTGAGAGGCCTCAGGAACAAACTGTAAACAATTCTTATCTGCTGCTGTGGAATGCAACAGGGGGAATCTGTGATTGGCCTCATCAGGCTGTTTCCAATTACGGGCCAATCACAGTTCACCTGTCCGGCCGGTCTCGGTCTGAGAGAAAACTTTGTTATTCATTCCTTTTCTATTCTTTGCTTAGCCTTCTAGTGAAATCCTTTCCTCTATTCTTTTAGTATAGTTTTAATATATTATCTATCATATAATAATAAATCAAGCCTTCTGAAGCATGGAGTCAACTTTCTCGTCTCTTCCCTCATCCTGTGACCCTTGTGAAAAATACCACAACAAACTATCCAGAAAGTAAAAACTTTAGTCTCACTAATAAAAAAGAACAAAAAGTGACATGTACTAAAGAAGCGCCACCATATAACTAACTACCAGCAGAAAAAACACAATACCGTCTTTTTACTAATAACTCTTACCACATTGTGAGAATGAAACAAAAGTAAAAAGCAGCCATATAGAACCCCACATGACAAGTCACAAAAGCTACTAAAAAAGAGAGTAGATCAAGCCAACTTACTAAACTCAAAGCTATTCAACTAACCCTAAACATTGCTAAAAGAGACAAGTAGCCAAAGCTCTGCCTCTACACTAATTCATAAATAATAACCAATGCTCTATAGAAATAGCTAAAGAAGTAAAAAGAGACTAATTAGCAGCGTAAAAAAAACCCCCAACAATTTAAGCTACTAATGAGTAAAAAACATTGCTACCAAAATAAAGAAACTACCTGTAAAAGTTCACCATATAAATACCCATGTCCCCAAGAGTAAAGCAAATAAAGAGCACCAAAACAATCAACAAATAGACGAAACTACCAAAATAGACTTAAATTAGCAACACAAAAGCAAGTTGTTCTTAACTCAATAAGCCCATCATGCCTCAAGTCATAGGAGTAAAAATACCACCTATAAGTAAGCACAAAACCAAAAAGTAGATCTAACCATAAACAATATTTCTCAAGTTATCCATGACTGTATGATATATACTACTGTTGTAGTGTGTTTTTATACTTTGTAATACTTTGTAATAGTTTTATTTTTGTATCCTCATATTTTTCCCAAACGGTTTACCCCAGATTGTACCCCCTCCCTTTACCTGTGTAATCCCTTTCCTTTGCTGAGATTATCCCCAAATCCCCACACTGGCTCTCTGTCAATCACTCAGCTTCCCATCCCCTCCATCTAGAAGTTTCGGTCCAGGACATCGAGTGATTAGCCAGAGGCTAGGGATCAACCCCCCAAGTGTTACCCCATACGCTGTCCTAAATGTCTATCCCCCAGTATTCATCCCTTAGGGTCACTTATTGGTTAGTAAAATGTTATCTACTTTCGGTTTCCACCTCCCTTTAGATGTAACCTTGGCACCTCTCCCAGGGCTCTCAGCAGGAGGCCCCCTGAGGTGTAGGGGCTCCTTTGGGACTCCTAGAATAAAACCTTGGATTAACCTCTGCTAAGAGTTGGCCCTTTTATCTTCTACCGATGTCTCTAGCATCTTTTCTGCTGCAAAGGTGACTAGCCTAGCTACCTTCAGTACCCTCGGGGCACAAGAGTGTCTCCCCGCTGTTGGCCTTGTCGGGGTTGCCCCCCTGCTGTATGCCAACTCAGGGCTGGCCGGGGTTCCTGAGAGGCTCCCAGAGAGACAGAGACATACTACCATCAAACCAACCAAGCGAGTAAAGCCCCTATAGTATAGTGAGCAGTATTCCAAATACAAGTATAGAAAAGCCTAGCAAACTGACTACATCACACTGCCCCAGACACACCAAAGCAAACACTATGTGCTCACAATAGTAAAAACCACCACAAGATAGTTAAAAATCTACCCTGTACCTCATGCTACAGCCCATAACGCCATCCTGGGCCTTAAAAAGCAAATCCTTTAGAAGCATAGTACCCCTGAAAAAATTAAGTCAAACAACAAGACTCATTTCAAAAACAGCCTTATCAACACCTGAGCTAAAGAACATAGCATTGAGTATACCATATCCCCTACCATACACCCGCTGCAAACAAAGTAGAGAAGTACAATAGACTGTTAAAAACCACCTTAAAAGCATTAAGTGGGAGATCTTTCAAAAATTAAGAACAGCATCTAACAAAAACCACCTAGTTAGTTAACACCCAAAGGGCTACTAACTGAGTGGGCCCTGCCCAATCTGAACCTTTACATAAAATAAAGTCCCAATAGTGCATGTCAGAAGTTTATTAGAAAAGACACTTTAAATCAATTCTACCTAAAGTACAGACAAACCCATTCGTAGAGTTGTCTTTACTCAAAAACCAAGTTACATGTAGATAATGCAGAAAGATAGAACAACACAATGTATACTTCAAAAAAATCTAATTGTTGAGTTAAAACTATGTGTAAATATCACTATTTACTAAATGTTACTACCATTGTCTATGTATAGCTATATATTAGATATATAATATATGTGTTTGTAGAGTTAGAATATATATTAGTTTTAGTAGTAAGCTAACAATATAGAGATAAGGAGTATAATGTCCTATGTTAGCTATATAATGCTTTTATCCCAAATCGTCTGTTCTGTTTATGCTAGATAATAAGTTTTACACCTTTAAGACTTATTCTGAGAGTAAAAAGGAGAAAAAAAAAGCACACAATTTATTTTCAAACACTACACTCACTCCTCCACATTCCTGCTCCTAAACTGTTGTTATCTACAAATAGACAAACAACAAAACAGAGCTCTCCTTTATTTTTCATTAGTTTTAACTAGCTGAAGCAAAGAAGTTCCCTAAACTGTAGGGTTTTTTTTCCCCTTTTCTTTAAACCTATTTAAACCTACTTTAGACTAAACACCCAAAAAAATGCCAACAACTCACACCTATAGCCCACCAGACTGAACCTGAGCCACAGCATTTCCAGTGCCAGAAGAACTAATAAGAAACTGAATAAGCCAAGCTACAACCCAAAAAAGAGACTTTTCTGAATTTTTCAACTCTTTTAAAACAGCAAAAAGTTTTAGTGTTTAATATTGTTTAAGTTTTATTGTTTAATAAACAAGTTTTTCCACTTTTCTCCAAAAAAATAAATTTTCCCCAATCAATTAAAAAGAAAACCAATTAAATCTGCTTTTCTAGAAAAACCCCTTTAGGAGTTCTCGCCCAAATTTACCCTAAACCAAAACACCCATCCACCTCTCTCCTACGCTCAAGAATTTGCTCTTTATTGAAGGAAGATGTACGGACAGATGCTTCCTGGTTAACTCCAGAGTCCTAACAGCACAAGAATTGTTAGCAGAACTGCCACCTTGGAATTCCAGAGGCCAGACTTCAGCCTGTTTAGGACACTGGTTGACAGAGTCCCTTGAGAGGTGGTGCTGAAGAGCAAAGGTGTCCAGGAAGGCTGGACATTCTTCAAGAAGAAAATCTCAAAGGCATGGCAAAGGGCTGTCCCCATGTGCCAAAAAAGACGAGCTGGCAGGGAAGAAGAGTGGCCTGGCTAACAGATTTGGCTGGAACTCAGAAAAAAAATGAGAGTTTATGACCTTTGAAGGAAGGGGCAGGCAGCTCAGGACTACAAGTATGTCATGAGGTTATGCAGGGAGAAAATTAGAAGTGTCAAAGCCCAACTAGAATGTAATCTGGCTACTACCATAAAAGATATTAGAAATGTTTCTATAAATACATTGTTAACAAAAGAAGGGCCAAGGAAAATCTCCTTTATTGAATGAGGGAGAAACATAGCAACAAAGGATAAGGAAAAGGCTGAGGTACTTAATATCTTCTTTGCCTCAGTCTTTAATGGCAAAACCAGTTGGTCTGCAGGTGCCCAGCCCCCTGAGCTGGAAGACAGGGATCGGGAACAGAATGAAAGCCCCATAATCCAAGGGGAAATGGTCACCGACCTGCTACACCACTTCAACACACACATGTCTATGAGGCCAGATGGGATTCACCCAAGGGTACTGGAGGAGCTGACAGTGGTTCACTAAGACACTTTCAATCATTTACCACCAGTCCTGGCAAACTAGGAGGTCCCAGTTGGCTGAAAGTTAGCATATGTGATACTCATCTAGAAAAAAGACTGGAAGAAGGATTTGGGGAACTACAGGCCTGACAGCCTGAACTCAGCCTGAGAACCAAGAACTCCATTGCAGTTCAGGCCCAAAAAGTATAAACAACAGTGAATTGAGGAGAGCAATCTGGGAGGATGGGACTTCATAACCTGAAGCTTAATCGGACAATTAACCCCAATATGTAAATGGACCAAAACTCAAAAAAGTGTGAAAACTTGTGACTCGCTGTCCATCTTGGTCCATCTTGGGTAGAGCCATGGCTGGTCTCTTGTACTGCCCAGGGTGTATCCTTTGAAGGCCTTTTAATAAATACCTACTTTATTCCTTTGACACTGTCTAGCCTCTTTTCTAGGTAGCCTTTCAAAGTATCATTTTTTGGTGGACTCTGCCATGACAGGCAAGGCATCTGGAAAACCCCTGGACCACAGGAACACCCAGCTGCCCCCCCCACTCTTGCCAGCACTCCCAGGGGGCCCCAGCTGTGGTTTGGAAGGTATCAGAGCCCAAGAATTCTCAGATCTAGTACAGAGGCACCTGAGTTAGGTGTTAGGAGGCCTCTTATAGTTTTGTTTAGTGTGGAAGGACCCCAGTGAGTCCAGGCAGAGTTGCTTTTACATTCTCTTGTCGATCTCCATCTCATCCGCTAGTGTAGGAGGGGACACTGTCTGAAAAAGTGGAGTTTTAGCTCTGCAGTGGTAAGTGTTGGCCTGGGGCCAGCGGTGGCTCAGTGGGTTAGCTCTCGCACTGCTGCTCCTTGTTCTTGCTCTCTCCCTGGTTATTTTGATTTCTGCGGACTTTCTTACTCATAAGTGTTAAGACATCAGGTGTGTATTCTCCTGTGAGAATAATAGTCATATTTCAAGAGATACTCCCTTAGGATTAGTATTGAAAAGTTGGCATGAGCTAACCGGTGGAGAGTCATCACTTTTAAAATCCAGACTTATTAGACTCTCAGAAAAAATTTGGCCAACTTATGAAGTAGATAATGATGAGACATGGCCTGAATTTGGTAGCTTAGATAAGAAATTAATATCAAGCTTGATATCTCGCATATGCTAAAACAAGTATTTTGAAGAATTAGAGGATGCTAGCCTTTTTATGGTTTAAGCATGTCAGTATAGCCCACAGCACCTAAAAAAGAACAACATATATTACTTTTAAGGAAAAAGGAGAGGAAAAATAAAAAAAGAACAGCCAATATTGAACAGTGGGTGTGAAAAAAAGGAGGAGGTGGAGTTAGATCTAGTCACCCTTGCCTTGAGGGCTGGTCCAGTCCCAGCCATGGCCCTGCCACCGCCAGCACCACTGTCACAGCAATGGGAGGGGAGGGGTGATAGTAAAAGATTTTAAAATCATAGAAAATTTGGGGAGTTAGTAAGAAAGTTAGGCTTGGTAAACCCTGGGAAATGTTAAGGGTAGGCCCTGGGAAATGTTAGGCCTTGTGTTTGCTAGATCATATGAAACTGCACCTGTGTAATCAGTGTATGATAAATTATATGATTGTTAGATGTGATGATTATTTATAATTAGATGTAATTATTGTTTAGTCATAAGAAGAATCATGAGAAACTATGTTAGGGGTTTGATGGGGATCACGAGAAATCCATGCTTGGATGAAATCAATGTATACACTAGAACAATGTAAGTTTAATAACTAATATGTGAGTTATATAATGATAGAATATAAAACGTTTGGCCTGAAACCATGTCAGAGACAAATGGTTAATAAAGCTATTACAACATTGGTAGAGGCAAGTATAGCAAATGGGTTGATCCAAGGCACAGTTACACAGATATTTCTATTAGAAAATCCAGGATGGGATGCTAACTTTCCAGAACATATGGCAAGGTTAAAACAATATCAAAGTCTTGTGGTATATGGATTAAAACATGATGTCCCTAAAGGTATAAATTGGTCAAAGCTTTACAAAGTAAAGCAAAATTATGATGAATCACCCACTGATTTTTTAAATAGGTTAAGAGAAACTGCCATCAAATATACAGATCTAGACCCTGAATTCTCTGATGGTAAAGCACATCTAGTTCTCTTGTTTATGGGTCAAGCTATAAATGATATAAGAAGAAAGCTGCAAAAGATAGAGGAAGTTCGAGACAGATAAATTGGTAGAAGTGGCCTGGAAGGTATTTCGAGACAGGGGCCCCAAATGAAAGAGACCCCCTGCCTAGTAAGAAGGCAACTCAGGAAAAGTCATCTAAGTAAACTTCCCCTACGGAGAGAGATCAGTGTGCCTATTGTAAAAAATGGGGACATTGGAAGAATGACTGTCCAGTGTTGAAACAAAAATCCCCAGTTCCCCAACTCCCAGTAGTACAAAGCTCAAGCTCAGAATGATGGGGACTGAAGGCTTCTCCCCCAGCAGAACCTTCGGTTACAGCTAAGCTGGGGAAAGATGACATCGAATTTTTGGTAGATAGTGGAGCAGCATATTGGGTGGTAAATACCTTAGAAGGGAAACTGAGTCAAGATACTGTACATGTTGTTGGGGCAACAGGGGTAAGCACACCATGGCCTTTCTTCCAACCTTTAAAACTCAAACTGGGGAACGAAACACAGCCTTTCTTTCAACCTTTAAAACTCAAACTGGGGAAGCACTGGGTAACTCATCAATTCTTCTATATGCCTAACTCCCCTAAAACATTGCTGGGGAAGGATTTGTTAGAAAAATTGGAAGCAGGGAATAAATTTAAGAAGGGAAAGGGTGTATGAGTTGTAATTCCTGAATCTAAATTTGTCCATGTTGCTGCACTTTTTATACAGGAAAAATGTGGTGAAATCCCCACTGAAGTTGAAAACATGGTTAATCCAATAGTGTGGGCCAGTGATATCCCAGGAAGATCCAAACAGGCAGAACCAGTGAGTATTGCACTCAAACCAGAAGCCACAGCGCTAAGGCAAAAACAATGCCCTTTGAAATTAGAGAATCATAAGGGATTGTTATCTGTAATTGAAAAATTCCTTCAACATGGGTTATTAGTGCAATGCGAGTCCAAATACAACACCACCATTTTAGCTGTTAAAAAAGAAGATAATAAGAATTATCGATTAGTACAAGATTTAAGAGCAATTAACAAAATTACAGAGGACAAAGACCCAATGATAGCAAATCCCTACACCCTTTTGACCACACTGATGGACAAATTAGGGTGGTTTACTGTTGTAGACCTGCATGATACCTTTTTCTGCATTCCTGTGCACAAAAACATCCAAGAGCTTTTTGCTTTTGAGTGGGAAAATCCTGAGACAGGGAGGAAAAGTCAACTCAAATGGACAGTTTTACTCCAAAGTTTGAAGAAAAGCCCAACAATATTTGGAAACCAGCTAGCAAAGGAATTAGAAGTCTGGAAAAGACGAGCCAGGGGGAGTTATTCTTCAATATGTGGATGACATCTTGGTTGTGGCTAGAATCAGAGATTATTGTATATGATTTACCATAAGTTTATTAAACTTGGGACTGAGTGGGTACAGAGTTTCTAAAGACAAAGCACAGATTGTCAAAGAAGCAGTAGTTTACTTGGGGCTTGAGATCTTCTGTGGACACCGACAGCTCAGCAAAGAATGGAAAGAAGCCATCTGTTGACTATTAGAGCCCCATTACTTTAAAGAGAGATGCAAGCTTTCCTGGGAATGGGAGGTTGGTGTTGTTTGTGGATAGCAAATTATGGACTGCTGGTAAAACCCCAATATGGAGCATTAAAAGCAGACAAAAAAGGAATTACCATATGGACTGAAAACACTAGAGCAGCTTTTAAACAGCTGAAACACTCTCTAATGTCAGCTCCAGCACTGGGACTGCAAGACTTAACTAAACCTTTTGAACTTTTCACACACGAGAGACTGAATGTGGCTTTGGGGGTACTAGCACAGTGCCTCAGGAATCAATTGAGAGCTGTGGCCTACTTTTCCAAACAGCCAGACAATGTTAGTCAAGGCTGGCCAAGGTGCCTAAAAGTCATGGCAGCTACTGTCATCTTGATCCAGAAAGCCCAAAAACTCACCCTTGGGTGACACATTGTAGTGTGTGTACCCCATGCTATAGCAGCTGTACTCAAACAAAAGGGGGGACATTGGCTGTCCGGCAACCAGATGCTTAAATGCCAATCACTGTTATTAGAACAGGATGATGTTACCTTGAAAACAACTTATGTTGTTAACCCTGCCATGTTTCTGTCCTCCACCTTAATTGATGATGTGCCTGAGCATAACTGATTGCAGACAATTGAAGAGGTCTATTCCAGGCGACCAGACCTGAAAGACGTGCCCCTAGAAAATCCAGATTGGGAGCTTTCTACAGATGGGAGCAGCTTCATGAAAAACAGCAAAAGGATGACAGGCCATGCAGTGACCACGCAAGACAACGAGATCAAGGCAAAGGCCCTGCTAGCAGATGTGTCATCACAGAAAGCTGAGCTGATTGCACTGACGAGAGCCCTAGACCTGAGCAAAGGGAAGAAGGTAAATATATTGACTGACTCTAAATATGCATTTGGTGCTGTCCAAGCTCATGGAGCCATCTGGAAGGAGAAAGGACTTCTGAACATTCAAGGTAATCAAATCAGACATGCTGAATGAATACTTGCCCTCTTAGTGAGCATTAAAAAACCCACAGAAGTAGCTATCATGCATTGTAGAGGTCACCAAAAAGAGAAAACCACTCCAGAATTGGGAAATTGCTTTGCTGATAAAGCAGCAAGAGGAATTGCACAAAAAGGTATTCTCACAGTAATTCCACAAAATGAGATTGTTTTGTCAGGGTTCATCCCAAAATATAATCAAGCAGACCACAAACTAATTAAGTTTCTTAAAGCTGAGATCACAGAAAGTGGATGGGCTGTTACACCAGCAAATCAGGTTGTAGTCCCACCCCTGATCCTTCGGGAGCTAGCCCAGAGAGAACATGAAAGCACACATTTTGGTGTAAAAAAATCTTCTAAAACACCTAAAAAAGGTAGTAATAGGAAAAGGAATGACTGATATTGTACAATCAGTAGTGAGTAAATGTGAAATCTGCTATAAAAACAACCCTGACACTAGAAAAAGAGTTGTGTTAGGAGTGACAAAGACAGGGGATCTTCCTAGAGATTACTGGCAAATAGATTTCGTGGAGTTACCATTCAAAGACGGATACCGGTACATACTGGTATTAGTTGACACCTTCAGTGGATGGCCAGAAGCTTACCCCTGTTGCGCTAACACAGCCAAGGAAGTGGTGAAAGTTTTGCTCAATCATATAATCCCAAGGTTCGGGGTTCCCTTGAGGATGTCATCAGATAGGGGACCACACTTTGTTGCAACAGTGGTTAAATAAGTTAGCTGGATTTTGGGAATTACTTGGGATCTGCATACACCTTATAGACCCCAAGCGAGTGGTAAAGTTGAACATATGAATGGAACCCTTAAAACACAAATTAGTAAAATTTGTCAGGAAACATCCATGACATGGGTTCAACCCTTGCCTATAGCTTTACTGAGAATCCACATACAACCAAGGCAGAGGGATAACATCAGTCCCTATACTATAGGAACTGTCCCTACTCTATAGTAGGCCATATAAGATTCCACATATTCCAGGTGAAATTAACATGAAGAGGAAACTTGATTTACAGAGATATCTAATGGCTTTAGGTGCCACTTTGCAGAAGCTCCAGAATTATATTGTCCTATCCAGACCCATAGGACTGGACACACCTGCACATCCCTTCCAACCTGGAGACAGGGTCTATGTTAAGTGGTGGGACAGTGTCACAGTTTGCAGCTAGCTTGTAGCTGCCAAATGTATCAGACCTTCAACCTCGGCCACCTTAGCGGTAAAACAGGTCCTCAGATGAGGCAGGGATAGGTTGGATTCAAATCAATACAGGGACTTCACCCAATCACATTCCATCTTGGGCTGCAGACATCTCACTGGTCAGGAGCTGGGCTGTGCGGGAATCAGACCAATAGGCAGTTGAGACCCAGGAGTTTTGAACTCCCTATAAAAGAAAGCTCTCAACAATAAAACACGCTGTTTGTCTCATGGAGCTTTGGAGTGTGTGTGTCATCCCTGTCTCCGACCACCGACCCCACGGAACATGTGGATATTTAAACGTAATAGGACAGTGATCCTCTACAAGCCAGGTGGAGAGGACCATTCCAAGTCCTGCTGACTACCCTCACCACAGCCAAAGTTTCTGGCAAAGGATCCTGGATTCACTACTCAAGAATTAAGGCTTCTGATCCTGAAACAACTGAAAAAACAGAGACTGGTGCAGACAAAAACATGTTTTAAATTATTCCTCTTCTGTGCGTAAAGCACTGTTCCTAATAATCATTATTGTTCTTTGCATGATAGCTGTGCAAAACATTGCAACTGTTAGTTATTTTTTATTGTTAGATATTTACTGCTGTTAGATATTTGTCTATTATTAAACACCTGTTTGTTCTCGGTTCTAAGATATGTGCATATTCTATTGCCATCTGTTAGAGGTGGGGCAGTTATCTTGTGTTAATTGAGCGGTTTTCTTTATCTCTTCCACAACCAATCCTCCCTCTGGGGAGATATCTTCTGTTAATGGGCCATTGAGTCTCACTGCCTGACTATATAATATTACATCATCCCATTGTGAGAAGCTCTGCCCAGGGGGAGGAGCCAAACATTCCTACCTGGATATAATCTGAGAATATGGGACACCAGAAGGAGCCTTTCCCCACTGGATTCCAAGAGAAGCAACTTTCTTCTCCACTGGATTCCCAGAGGAAGGCCAGAACCATCTACACCACCACTGGACCTTCAGAAGAAAACTACACCCTTCTACAGGATCACTGCTTCAACAGAAACACATCTGTCACTCCAGGAGGACTGCAGCCACCATTTAATCAGACTGCTACCAACACCCTGACTCACAGAGTGTCAGGTTGTATTCTGACTCTGTCAGTGGTTGGGGGTTTTTTTGTTTGTACTAATGCATTTGTATTGTTAATTTTCCTAGTAAAGAACTGTTATTCCTATTCCCATATCTTTGCCTGAGAGCCTCTTAATTTCAAAATTATAATAATTTGGAGCAAGGGGGGGTTTACATGTTCCATTTCAGGGGACGCTTGTGCCTTCCTTAGCAGATACCTGTATTGTGGCAGGGTGACCCCCAGCCGGGGAATAATGAGCCTTGACTGCATGATTGCAGAAGGCTGATCAAATGCTTTATTAAGCTATACTATACTATACTATACTATACTATACTATACTATACTATACTATACTATACTATACTATACTATACTATACTATACTGTATTAAACTAAAGAAAAACCCTTGACCCTTACAGACAGTCATGATACACATGTTTCTCCAACTGGTCAAATGAAATCAAAACACCATCACCAGAGTCCAATTAAGAAATCCCTTTTGGCAAACAATCTCCATAACACATTCCACATGTGCCAAACAACAGATGCAGCAAGTGAAGATAAGAATTGGTTTCTCACAGCTTCTCAGGAAAATCCTGGGAGAGAATTAAGTCTCTCTCTGTTCAAAGAATATGTGAATACCACACACCTGTTTTTTCAAACCAAGACAAATATCATGTAGCTTGACAACTACATCAGCTCATTTCCTCAGGACTCTGATTCATTACATCAGGTTCCATAGACTTATGTTTAGTCAGGTTCCTCAGGTGGTCATGAACCGGATTTTTACTTACTGCTGCTGAGGCTGGAACTGTGGGATAAGAAACTAACATAGGCACTTCATAATGCATATAGAAAAAGGAATAAAGATATTATGCTCCAAGTTAAGTGTCTTGCCCCTCTGAAACCACTCAGCTAGCCAGGCACCCCTGATAGGTTCTGTTACTCTATGTATTAAGTCCAGAAGATGTTGAATGTCATCATCCATACTAGGTAATTCAGCAATTATGTTAAAGCAGCACATGCCTTAAAACTCAGAACAGCATTTATGATGTTAAAGAAGGAGATAGTTTATCAGTAATCGATGTTGTAAGGTTCCTCAGTGTACAGCAGTTACTTCCAAGTCTAAGGCAACAAGTGCCTTGGATGTCCAATTTAATCTTGCACAAGAGCACACACCAGGTGCTCTTTATTTGCTTCTTGAAAAGAGTAATAAGTTAGTTACAGTAAATACCAAGCACACTCGAGTATTTACATATGGATCTTCCAGACATGTATCCAATGTACGTGCTGATAGTGATGCCTTGAGAGGCTACCTAGAACAGAGGCTAGACGATATTAAAGGAATAAAGTATGTATTTATTAAAAGGCCTTTAAAAGATACACCTTGGGCAGTACAAGAGCCCAGCCGTGGCTCCACCCAAGATGGACCAAGATGGTCGGCCGGTCACGAGTTTTTACATTTTCTTAAGTTTTCTTCCATTTACATATTGGGGTTGATTGTCCAATTACCACTTCAGGTTATGAAGTCCCATCCTCCCAGATTGCTCCCCTCAATTTGCTGTTGTTTATACTTTTTGGGCCTGAAGCTGCAATGGTGTCCTTGGTTCTGAGGCTGGAAAAGGATTGTTTTGTCTAACCAAACTGTGAAGGGAACTTCTAACACTTTATACGAAGTTCAGAGTTATATGTTAACGCAGTACAGAATCAGGAAAATGTGAAACCTAAACCTTAAGGAATCATTCCCCCCCTTTAGAGGCTTCAGAAGTCCTCTAGCTTGTTGAGTCTCTATTAAAAATATCTAGTAATAGTGTCTTGGTTTGAAAAAGACAGGTATCTGCTAAGGAAGGCACAAGCCTCCCTTGAAATGGAACATGTAAACCCCCCCTTGCTCCAAATTATTATAATTTTGAAATTAAGAGGCTCTCAGGCAAAGATATGGGAATAGGAATAACAGTTCTTTACTAGGAAAATTAACAATACAAATGCATTAGTACAAACAAAAAAACCCCCAACCACTGACAGAGTCAGAATACAACCTGACACTCTGTGAGTCAGGGTGTTGGTAGCAGTCTGATTAAATGGTGGCTGCAGTCCTCCTGGAGTGACAGATGTGTTTCTGTTGAAGCAGTGATCCTGTAGAAGGGTGTAGTTTTCCTCTGAAGGTCCAGTGGTGGTGTAGATGGTTCTGGCCTTCCTCTGGGAATCCAGTGGAGAAGAAAGTTGCTTCTCTTGGAATCCAGTGGGGAAAGGCTCCTTCTGGTGTCCCATATTCTCAGATTATATCCAGGTAGGAATGTTTGGCTCCTCCCCCTGGGCAGAGCTTCTCACAATGGGATGATGTAATATTATATAGTCAGGCAGTGAGACTCAATGGCCCATTAACAGAAGATATCTCCCCAGAGGGAGGATTGGTTGTGGAAGAGATAAAGAAAACCGCTCAATTAACACAAGATAACTGCCCCACCTCTAACAGGTGGCAATAGAATACGCACCCCCGGCCACATCTTGCATTTCCAACCTAAAACATATTCCAGAAACCATGGTAGTCAAGTGAAGTCCAAGGTGACAGGAAAAAAGGAATCATGCTCATCTTTAAAAAGGGTAGAAAGGAAGACTCTGGAAACTACTAGCCTGTCAGCTTCACCTCGGTGCCTGGGAAGATCATGGCACTGATTCTCCTAGAAGCTCTGCTAAGGCATGTAGAGGACAAGGAGGTGATTCAGGACAATCAGCACAGCTTCACCAAGGGGAAGTCTTGTCTGACCAACCCAGTGGCCTACTACAATGGATTAACTATATCAGTGGAAAAGGAAAGGGCTACAGATGTCCTTTATCTGGACTTCTGTAAAGCTTTTGACATGGTCCCCTGTTGTAGTGTTTTTATACTTTGTAATACTTTGAAGTAATTTGGTTTTTGTATCCCTGTAGTTTTCCCAAATAGTTTACCCCAGACTGTACCCCCTTTCCCTTTACCTATGTAATTCTTCTTCCTTGATGAGATCATCCCTAAATCCCCACCCTGGCTCTCTGTCAATCACTCAGCATCCCATCCCCTCCATCTAGAAGCTTTGGTCCAAGACATTGAGTGATTAGCCAGAGGCTAGGGGTGAACCCCCCGAGACTTGCCCTATATGCTGTCCTAAATGTCTATCCCCCAGTACTCATCCCTTAGGGTCATTTATTGGTTGGTAAAATGTTATCTACTTTTGGTTTCCACCTTGATTTAAATGTAACCTTGACACATCTCCTGGGGCTCTCAGCAGGAGGCCCCCTGAGGTGTAGGGGCTCCCCAGAGCTCCTGAATAAAACCTTGTATTAACCCCTGCTAAGAGTCAGCCCCTTTCTTCCATCAATATCTCTAGTGTCTCTTCTGCTGCGAAGGCGTCTAGCCTAACTGCCCTCAGCACTCTCGGGGCATGAGAGAGTGTGTCCCCGCAGTCGGCTGTGTCGGGGTTGCTCCCCCGGTGTCTGCCGACTCGGGCCAGGCCAGGGGATCCTGAGAAGGCTCCCAGAGGGACAGAGACAGTCCCCCATATCCTTGTCTCTTAATTGGAGAACAAAGGATTCAATGGGTGGACTGTTTGGTGGATAAGCAATTGGTTGGATGGTTGCATCCACAGGGTAGTGGTCAACAGCTCAGAGTCACAATGGGCACTGGGGGTAAGTGGTGTCCTTCAAGGGGTCTGTATTGGGACCAAGTGCTATTCAATGTCCTAATTAATGGCATAGACAAAGGGATCAAGTGCACCCTCAGCAAGTTTGCAGATGACTTTAAGATGAGGGTGCAGTTGACATTTCTGAAAGATAGGATGCCATCCAGAGGGACATGTGCAATCTCAAGAAGTGGGCCCATGGGAATCTCATGAGATTTAACAAGACCAAGTGCAAGATGCTGCACCTGGGTTTAGGGAAACCCCCAGTATCAATACAGGGTCGAGGATGAAGGGATAGAGGGAAGCCCTGCCAAGTAAGACTTGGGGGTGCTGGTGAATGAGAGGCTGAACATGAGCTATCAGTGTGGGCTGGCAGCCCAGAAAGCCATTTGTATCCTGAGCTGTACCAAAAGCAATGTGGGCAGAAGGGCAAGGGAGGAGATTCTGCCCCTCTGCTCCGCTATCGTGAGACCACACCTGGCGTACTGCATCCAGCTACAGGGTCCCAAGCGCAGGAAGTTCATAGACCTGTTGAAGTGAGGCCAGAGGAGGGCCATGAAGATGATTAGAGGTATGGAGCACCTCTCCTATGATGAGAGGCTGAAATAGTTGGGTCTGGAGAAGAGGCAGCTCTGGGGAAACCTAGTTGCGGCCTTTCAATACTTGAAGAGGACCTACAAGAGAGCTGGAGAAGGACTTTTTATAAGGGCATGTAGTGGTAGGACAAGGAGGTATGGATTTAACTGAAAGAGGATAGATTTAGATTAGATATTAGGAAGAAATTCTTTCCTGTAAGGGTGATGAGGCACTGGAACAGGTTGCCCAGAAAGGTTGTGGATGACCCATCCTAGGAAATTTTCAAGGCCAAGTTGGATGGTGTCCTGAGCAACCTGGTCAGTTGGAAGGTGTTTCTGCCCATGGCAGGGGTTTGGAACAAGATGATCTTTAATGTCCCTTCTAACCCAGACCATTCCATGATTCTATGACGATTCTAGGATTAAGCATTTTTAAGAGGATATCTTTTCTCTCTTTAATAAATGAGCTAATGTAGACAAAGAAGATCCTGTTTATTCAGATGATGGTCCTTAGCCTTACTGCAATGAATATTTCTTCCAGTTTTTCAGTGATTTAGCATGTACTACATTTGCCTTATATTCAACTGCTGACATTTCAATTATACAGAATATTCTATTTTCATTTTCCACAGTACAGCTTTGCAATTAAGCCATGCTAAAGATGAAGCATCTTTTGCATCTATCGCCAGATAAGAAAATAAGCCTAGGGATCAGAAAAGCATTAAAACCATAAAAAAGCCTAGGGACCAGAAACACATGAAGGCCTCTGCCCCAAGAGACATTATGAATTCAAGCAACATGGCTACTGACTACTGTATCCCAATATAGAGTAAGTACAACTAAAATGCAATCAGTACAGGTTTTTTCCACTTCGTCAAGCCTCACATTGGGCGCCAAAAATTGTATTTGTCCTGGTTTAGGTCAAATTTGGGAGAAAACCTCCAAAACCTCCAAAGGGGTTCATCTAGAAAGCAAATTCAAGTAGCCCCTCCAACAAGTTGTTCAGAAAAAGATTTCCTTGGAGAAAAGTGGAAAAAACCCTGTTTATTTAACAGGCAAAGCATTCACCAGCACAAAAAAAATGAACAATATTTAACAATAAAACCTCTCGCCACTCTGAAGAGATGACAAACTCAGTAAGTCCTTTTCATGGGTTGTAGCTTGGCTCACTCAGTCTGTTATCAGTCCCTCCAGCGCTGGAAATGCTGCAGCCCAGGCCAGACCTGGTGGCCCACAGGTGTGAGCTGCTGGTGCTCTTCTGGGTTTTCAGTCCAGACCAGGTTTAAACAGTTCCAAGAAAAAAAAAACACAGTCCAGGGAACTTCTCTGCCTCAGCTAGCTAAAAACTAACTAAAAAAAACCAAACAAGAGCTCTGTCCCGCTGTATGTCAGTGCTGCAGACAACACTGTCCACGAGAAGAATGCAGGGGAGCAAGCCTAGTTTCTGATAACAAACTCCATGCATCTTCTCTCCCCCCCTTTGCTCTCAGAACCAGTCTTAAAGGTTCAAAACTTATTTCTGGCATAAACAGACAAATGGGGATACAATTCAGCATCATAAAGTCACCCCAGGACACTAATCAATGCTGAATACGCTTAAATGAAGCTAAAAAATTAAGAGCTGTTTGTCTGAACAGAGATTCAATTCTTCAGAAGAGGAAGAAGCTGGGAGAAGCTTGGGGAATTTAGCAAGGGATAATATTGAAAGGGAAATGTGTCATAAAAGAGAATTTATTTCTAATGGATAGACAACATATGACCATGTTTTCAATAAACATATTTTCAAGTATCTTCTAATGCTGATAAAGTAAAAATTCTTTAAACAGTGTGACTTTGCACATTTTGTACTAAGAAAAAAGATCCAGTGCCATAAGTCATAAACTAAGGTGCTTCAAATATTCAGTGTAATTTAGTAAAGAACCTCAAAAATTTGCCCATCTTAAAGGTCAGTGAGTACAAGAAAGTTAATACAGTGGTCACATGCTTAAACTAGATACAGTTAATTTTGTGTTCTCATGGGCCCAAGGAACAAGGATTGTTTCCTTTCCATGCTGTCGTGGTTTGAAAGACAGGTGTCTGCTAAGGAAGGCGGGAACTTCCCTTGGAACAGAGAATTTGACCCCCCTCCCTCCAAATTATTATTCTAACTTCAAAATTAAGGGATTTTCAGGAAAAGATATGGGAAAACGAATAAGTTCTTTGCTAGTATGTATAATAACGCAAAAAACCAGCAGCAACTATGGCAGTAACAAAAAACAGAACCAGAAACCCAGTTACAGCCTTCTCAGCTGCAGGCACTTTCTTCTTTGGTCTAATTACAGTTGCAGCTGGCAGGGTTGCTGGCCGGGCAGGTGTGATGATTCCCTCATGGCTGCCGAGGGTGCTGTGGCACTATTCAGCCATCTTTTCTCCACATGGACAATGGTGGATGCAGCCAGCAGAAAGGGATGGAGAAGGGGCTTCTTCTATGAACACTCAGGGACAGCTGATCCCAGTGGCCCCTCTGGATAGCAAAAGGAGCTGTAGCAGGGATCTCAGACTAGCAAGCTGGGAAGGCAGGGATGAGCAAAGTCCTGGAGTGGTAGATGAGATGTATCAGAAACTTGGCAGCTGTAGCTGGAACCGCAGGACGTCTGGGCAGGCAGGGGGTGTGAATTACAGTGCAGCAAAGAAACCTTGGATCAGTGGCAGAGAAAATGGCAGGGGCTGGAAAGTGGCTACCTGGCTCCTGAACACAGCCCGGAGAGAGAGAGAGAGGCTCCCTTGGAGGGGGAGTGGGCTCGGGGATCCCAGGGTTTTTCCCTGAGGCACCTGAGCAGATAGTGAAAGTCCTTATTTTTTAGTGAGGTAGGGTGTTAATAAAGTCCCAGTTCAGTGTTTGCTCTCATGAGGAAAAGCTCACCCCACTGCAGAAGAGGAAGGACCTGGCTGGGCTCCTGCGGTGGTAGCGAATTCCCCCCCAGGTAGCAGCTCCAACTGTCCTCCTCCAAAGTCGAGAGAAAGAGAGAGGTGGGAGCTGCACCCAACCCCTTTTCCCCAGCCCAATTCTCAGGGTATCTCTGCCCCTCCACCAGAAACCTCCCAGATAAGAAGGCAGCCAGCTTTACCCTTCCCAGGGAAACTTCTTGTGTCTCTCTTAAGTCATTATTGTCTCTTAGCAACAAGAAATGGGAGAAAATTCTCAAAGAGAAAGAAACAAAAGGAGAACTCAAACCCCAAAACATGCACTGCAAGTACTAATTGCAACACTGTGTACACCAGCATTAAACTAGTGACTTGCAGAATACACCTGAGTCTCTCAGCCCCAACCAAGATCTCACAAACACTGCAAAATGCAGTTCCTTCAGCAGATTACAATTAGTGCTACTGGCTTCTCAGCAGCAAATGCTGCCATAGCACCCTGGCCAGAGCCACTGCCAACTGATTGTGTACAGCATGAACACATCAAGAGAGCAAACAGGAACAGAGTACAAATGCAGAAGATTTTACAAGGTACTTCAGCTCACCATTAAAACCTTTTAGGTAATAACTCGGCACCTACCTTAGCTTACTACTCAGAATCCCTATCCCCATTGTCTTGGTTCAAAAGATAGGTGTCTGCCAAGGAAGGTGGGAACCTCCCTTGAAATGAAAAATATGCACCCCTTTTTCCAAATTATTCTAACTTTGAAATTAAGGGGCTTTCAGGCAAAGATATGGGGAATAGAATATTAGTTCTTTGCTAGTAGGTATATGTATAACAAGGCAAACAAACGACAACAATGGCAGTGTGAAAAATGCATATTATATGATTGGCTCTTCGCAAATATTAAAATGAATACTATATGTGTTATGTTGGAAAGTTATGCTGTAGTGCTGTATTAATCTTTTTAAGTAGTGTGGTAAATATAGTTTTTAGGCTATATCATAATATTAAAATAGAAACTATGTGATCTAAGATACTTTTTCTAACTAGCTCAAGGAATGGATAATTAAGAGATTCTTTGCATAGAGTGTCGTGGTTTAAGAGGAAATGAAGTTTTTTGTGATGGTGTGGGCAAGCCAATCGGTGTTCAGATTTAATATTGGCACCTGGTTTGTCCACTGAGGGCATGGATACGCCTCTGAGAACACAGGGGTTAAAAGCTGTGATCTCCCAGGGGAACTTCCTCTTTGAGTCCCGCTTGAGAGTGAGCAGACCCCCCCCCAGCCCAGATCTGGCTGGGCAGGGGGGGAGGGGAGCCATGTGGCCGGAGAGAGGTAGGCCAGGCCTGGGCCCAAGGGTGGAGGAGAACATTACATTGCAAGGGCTTCGGGCAGCCATCCTCCATTTCCCCCCCCCTGGAGAGAGGGAGAGAGAGACAGAGCCGGTGCCGGTGATAGTGGCCCGGCGTGAAGGAGAAGGGGGGGGTGCCCAGCAGGGCAGCCAGGCATGGGAGTTGACGAAGTAAACCGGCAGAGAGCTGGGACTTTTAACCCCTCTGAGGAAGATGGGAACCTTGCAAAAGCCGAGTCTTCCTGAAGTTGATGAGATTGAGAAGATGTTGAGATTGAGGAGATGTTGAGAAGAATTCTAGGTGGGAGGAGATGATGGAGTGGCTTTGGGCTGGACTTTTCTTGTGTAGCCACAGCAGAACCACTGGTGTTTCTGTGACACAGAGACTGCGTTCTAGGGGGAGGCGATGGCTCAGAGCCAGGAGAGTGCGGTGATGTGGAGGAGTGAACAGAGATGATGGGTGAGGAGGGTGGTGGTGGTGCCCTCCGCTTCGAAGAAGAGAAGAAGAAGAAGACGATCTCTGTTCAAGAGACCCCTCGGCCCCAGGGGGTGAAATTTGGGGGGGACAAGTGTCCCAAAAGGAGAAGGACTGTGCTCCCTTTGGAACTGGTCAAAGTATCCTTAAAATGAAAAACCCTAGAAGCAGCTCTGATCCATGTGCAGTGGTGAGAGCACTGGACATGGAAGGCATGTGGCGCAAGAGGGACTCCTCTCTTCTCGAGAGACTGAGAATCGATTATCTGAAGGGTGGCAGTGGAATTGGAAATTTGGTGGGGGGAGGAGGAAGAATTTGGAAGGTTTTCATCTTGTGTTCTATGTGTTTTGTGTGTCTTCCTTTGTAGTTGTAGGCTAATAAATGTTTTTTTTTCCTTTTAACCTTAAGTTGGAGCCTGCTTTGCTCTGTCTCTGATCACATCTCACAGTAGGTGCCAGAAAAGGAGGTGATCTCGTGGGGGCACTGGCATTGTGCCAGGCTCAAACCATGACATAGACATAACAGCAACAAGACACCAAAATCCATAGAGAAGAATTATTGCCTCCTTATCGGGGAAAAAACAGACTTTTTCCAGACTTCGAGGAGCCACAGGAATTGATTTACAAGATGAGGAGGGGAAGTTGACAATAACCAGAAAACACCCCTATTTTTTAAAGGAATGTTTGAATCATGTATGAGATATATGAATATGCAATGGGCTATTGCTTTTAAGGGTTAATCCTTTGTTAGCAAGGTGTGCTTTTGTGGCAGAGTGAAAAAAGCACCCGGACGTCCGTAATTCTTTGCTTTTTATTGTCTTTTATCATCCTAACTTTGATTGTCCAAATTCTTATTGTCCTTATTTTTATTACTATTTTATTACTATTAAACGTCTAAAATTTTGATACAAGTGATTGGCATTTTTCACAGGCAGCAAGAACAAACAAGAACAGAAACCCAACCATAGCCTTCTCTCAGCTGTCAAGCACTTTCCCCTTTGGTGTAGTTATGGTCACAGCTGGCAGGGGCACTGTTAGCTCCCGGCCAGGCAGGTATGTTAATTCTTCCGTGGCTGCAGGGGGCGCTGTGGTTGCTTCTTTATGTGGGTAATGGTGGGCACTGCCAGAGTAAGATACTGAAAAGGGGCTTCCTTTACAACCTCACAGGGGCAGCCGGTCAAGGTGCCTCTCCAGATGGTGAAATTAGCTGTAGCATGAACCTTGGAAGCAGTAAGCTGGAATGGCAGAAGCAAGCAGACCTGGAGCGGCAAACAAAATGTAACAGAAACTCTGCAGCTGTAGCAGGAGCCACAGGGTGTCCCAGCAGGCAGGAGGTGAGGAGTTACAGTGTAGCAAAAAACTCAGAGCAGTGGCAGAGAAAGGGTGGGGCTGGGCAGCAGCAGCCAGGCTCCCGAACATGGTTGGGAGAGGCTCCCTTGGAGAGGGGAGGGGAACCAGGTTTTCCCCTGAGGCACCTGAGTAGATGGTGAGGGTCCTTTCCAGTGAGGAAGGGTGTTAAGAAGGTCCCAGTCCAATGGCTGCTCTTATGAGCAGAGCTTCACTCACAGTAGATGGAACCCTGCAGTGGTGGCAAATTCTTCCCACAGCGACTGCAGTCTGTCTCCCCTTCAATCCCGAGAGGGAGAGACAAGCCAAGCCCATCCCCTCACCCCCTAGCCAAAATCTCATGGTATCTCTGCCCTTCCCAAGAGAAAGCCTCCCAGCTAAGATAGTGCCTACAGCTGCACTCCTCCCCCTCCCCCTTGGCTACATCTTTTGTCTCTCTTAAGTACTGGTCATTATTGTCTCTTAGCAACAAATGGGACTAAATTCCAAGACAGCAAGAAAAACAAAAGAAAAAATCCTGACCTTCAACACCCATATAAAGAAAAAAAAAAGTGTATTTGTTACAATCACCCTTAATTTATAACTACTGTATTGCCTGAAGCATGACGAGAAAGTAAATGTGACCAGTTTCTTCCACTTACCTTTCTTGTCAATAGACTTTTACGCCTCATTCCACAAGCCTCTAACTGAAGACGCCCTCGTAATGCCAATTCAATTAACATACAGCCACGCAATCCCGAGGAGATGCAATCATTCCAAAATGATGTGTAACCCTGTGAAGAATGAAAGGCAATAAGATATTTCCATTTCCACCTGAAAGCAAATAGAAAATGAGGCTTACTGCATTCTCTAAATAGTTCTCTGGCCTTCATACACTAGCATCACTAGTCAACTACCATTCTTGTACTGAAACATGAAAGAGAAAACAGAGTCACCCACTATTAGTTTTGACACTTGGTCTCTGCTTTTAAAGAAGGGAAACTTCAGGAAAGAGATGCAAAACAAACCAGTAAGATATCAAGAACTTGGAGATATAAAGTGTAGTTTATACATAGTCAGAAGACCTCCATGGTCTGCAGGGACCTGGCTGCTTCACCGTGGTCTTTAGCACAGGCTGCAAGACAATCTGCTCCAGCACCTGGAGAACCTCCTCCCCTTCCTTCACTGACCTTGCTGTCTGCAGAGTTGTTTCTCACATACTCTTACTCCTCTCTGGCTGCAATTGCTCTCATGAAGTTTCTTCCCCCCTTCTTAAATATGTTATCACAAAAGCGTTACCACAATTTCTAATTGGCTCAGCCTTGGCCAGCAGCGAGTCTGTCCGGGAGCCAGCTAACATTGGCCCTGCTGGACATGGAGGAAGCTCTCAGAACTTCTCACAGAAGCCATCCCTGTAGCCCCCTGCTGCCAAAACCTTGCCACACAAACCCAATACAGTTGGTAATATGGACTGCCAAACATCAAGCTACATTTGTTCTTTGAACCACACTACCACACTTTTTCTTCTATATTTTTATATACAGTTTTGCCATAATGGGCCAAAAGTCCTTCATAACAATGTTTAAGCCCTTAACCAAAACATTACAGTCTCTCAAAAGAGTAGAAACAGTTAAATATTAAAAAACATGCAAGAACAGTATCTAAGAAAAAACAAAATATTTATAAGAAATTAGTTGGTTTTTGAGAAATGACTGTGAAAACACTTGTTACTGTTATAGATGAGTAAATGGCTGGTTCTCACGATTAAGGGGTAAACTTTATATGTATGGTAAAAGAAATTTTATAAATGTATAGTTATGTTACTGCAATGTGCTCCCCCCAGTAGGTGTAATCATGGGATGGTCTTGGTAATCCAGGGGTTTGGGAAGGTTGGCTTGTTACTATGGCAGCACCTGACCTCCAATCAGAATGTAAGAAAGTGACTTCTACAACTGGACAGCAAGGAAGGAGTTGACTGACAAGGCTCAAGGAGGGGGCTAGAGCTATAAAAGGCAAAGCATCCATCACGAAGTTGAGCCAGCTATGTGGTGGGCAACCACGAGAGCAGTTCCCAGGTCTGTTTTCCTTATTTAGTCCTTTTGTTGTATTTTTGTTAAGGTTTAATAAACCCATTAAATTTTTTAACTGGGCAGTCGTTTCTCACATTACAATCCAGAAAGACTTTGTTATAAATAACTATGTAGTTGGTGGCATTCGCTATTATGTATTAGCTATTGCAAATTATTATTAATCACAACAATTTTGATATAGTACGGTTTGTAATCACTTTTAACTGCTTTTGATACAGTATAATTTGTCAGCTTTCTGTGGCCAATGCCCTGGCCCCTGTGTAGCTCGTATCCTCAGAACATCATTTATGGATGATATTTTAGTTTGTAGACAGTGTGATAAACATATATTATAGTTTTGGCTTTCCCAAATGTTAAAGTGGATGCTATGTATTGTGCATTATAATGTTAACTTTTGCAGAAGTAGCTGTAGTTGTGAAATAATAACTTATGCTTTTATTTTTGTAATTAACTGACAATAATGAAAATAACTCATACATTTGTGAAATAGGTGATGTTGATTTAAAGTACTTGTGGTAAACTTACAAAAATGGAAATAGCTACAACTGTCTACATAGTCAGGTAACATTTAAGGAATGGATGTGATGAGGACCCCTGCTACTGACCCTTCAACTATCAATAACTGTTGCCTGCTGAAACCACAGAACAGAGGCCCTTTGTGAGGAAGTGACACATGATCTGCAAAACCACATCCATGATTACTGCATGTGCTCCGAAAAGGCAGGTAAGGGGTCGAACCAAGCTTAAGGATTCCTAGAACATGTAAACGAGTTCAAAGAAGTGTTTAAATATGTATAATCTTTATGAATATGTATTTTACCAATGCAATAGAAAAAGTATATAAGAAGAGTTGATATGGTTAGCCGATGTTCCTCTGGCCATCGCCAAGCACCCAGCACTGTTATTTTGTCCCATATTATCCCTTATAAAACTATTAAAAATATCCAAGAGTGAGGTTCGTTTCTCACACTTTCCAAAACTCCTATGTTGTTACATCTCTGTGAAATAATCCACTTTGTGCATCTTTGGAAAAAAAATCAGAAAAAAAAAAAAGACTCCTTTTCATAAAAATTAGCCTAACCAGTAGCAAAGACTTAAATAAAGGGCAATACAATATTATTCTTTTTGCAAATAAAAGCTGCCAATGTATAGAGATAACAGATGCATACATCTGAAGTCTGCTAAACACAAGCCAGTCATTAATTCACAGAAGTCACAGAATGACAAGGTTGGAAGAGACCTTAAAGATCATTGAGTCCAACCCATGCCGTTACACCTCAACTAAACCATGGCACAGAGTGCCACATCCAGTGTTTTCCTAAACACATCCAGGGATGGTGACTCCACCACCTCCCTGGGAAGACCATTCCAGAACTTTATCACCCTTTCTGTAAAACACTTCTTCAAATATCCAACCTATATTTCCCTTGATGCAGCTTGAGACTGTGTCCTCTGGTTCTGTCAGTTGCTGCCTGGCAAAAGATACCAACCCCCACCTGCCTACAACCACTTTTCAGGAAGTTGTAGAGCGTGATAAGGTCACCTCTGAGTCTCCTTTTCTCCAGGCTAAACAACCCCAGCTCCCTCAGACATTCCTCATGGGACTTGTGTTCCAATCCCCTGACCAGCCTCATTGCACTCCTCTGGACATGCTCAAGCATCTCAATGTCCTTCCCAAACTGAAGGGCCCAGAACTGGACACAGTACTCAAGGTGTGACCTCACCAGTGTCGAACACAGGGGAAGGATGACCTCCCTGGTCCTGCTGGCCACACTTTTCCTGATATAGGCCAGGATGCCATTGGCCTTCTTGGCTGCCAGGACACACTGCTGTCTCATGTTCAGCTGGCTGTCGACCAGTACTCCCAGGTCCCTTTCTGCCTGGGCACTGTCTAGCCACACTGCCCCCAGCCTCTATCACTGCAGGGGGCTATTGTGGCTAAAATGCAGGACTCGGTACTTGGATTTATTAAACTTCATCCTGTTAGAATCTGCCCATCGATCCAACCCTTCCAGGTCTCTCTGCAGAGCCATCCTACCTTCCAACAGATCAACACACGCTCCCAGCTTAGTGTTGTCTGTAAATTTACTAATGAAAGACTCAATCCCCTCATCCATGTCATCAATAAAGATATTGAACAGAACTGGCCCCAGCACAGACCCCTGAGGGACACCACGGGTGACTGGCCGCCAGCTGGATGCAGCACCGTTCACCACCACTCTCTGGGCCCAGCCATCCAGCCAGTTCTTAACCCGGCAAAGAGTGCTCCTGTCCAAGCCGTGAGCTGCCAGCTTTTCCAGGAGTATGCTGTGGGAGACAGTGTCAAAGGCCTTGCTGAAGTCGAGGTACACAACATTAACCACCTTTCCTGCATCCACCAGGTGGGTCACTTGTTCATAAAAGGAGCTCAGGTTGGTCAAACAAGACCTACCCCTCCTAAACCCATGCTGGCTGGGTCTAATGCCCTGGTCATTCCGTAAGTTCTGTGTGATGGCGCTCAATATAAACTGTTCCATAACCTTACCTGGTACAGAGGTCAGGCTAACTGACCTATAACTGCCAGGATACTCCTTCCCACCCTTTTTATGAATGGGTGTCACTCTGGCCAGCTTTCAGTCATCTGGAACCTCACCAGTGAGCCAGGACTGCTGGTAAATGATGGAGAGTGGCTTGGCAAGCTCATCTGCCAGCTCCCTCATCACCCTGGGATGGATCCCATCTGGTCCCATGGATTTATGAATGTCTAAGCAGCTCAGCAGTTCTCTAACTGCCTCCTCTTGGATAATGGCTGGACCATTCTGCTTTCTGATATCACTGAGCAACCCAAGAGGACATTTATCCTGAGGGCAAATCTTCTCACTAAAAACTGAGACAAAGTAGGCATTAAGCACCTCTGCCTTCTCATCTGCAGTAGCAAAGTTCTCTTCTGCATCTAATAAAGAACAAAGGTTAGTCTTACCCTTCCTTTTACCATTAATATATTTATAAAACCATTTTTGGTTATCCTTTACAAAAGTCGCCATTTTAAGTTCAAACTGAGCTTTAGCCTCACTAATTTTTTTTCTACATACTCTAGCAACTCTCTTAAATACTACCTGAGAAACCTGACTCTCCTTCCAAAGATAATGCTTTTTTTTTTTTTTTATTCCTGAGGTCCTCCAAAACCTTCTTGCCTATCCAGGCCAGACGTTTGCCTCATTGACTTGTCTTTTGGCACACATGGACAGTCTGTCGCTGTGCCCTCAAGATCTCCATTTTGAAGCATTCCCACCCTTCCTGAACTCCTTTATTTTTAGGGACTACTTCCCAAGGAACTCTGAATACGTCTCTTGATTAGGCCTAAGTCTGTCCTCCAAAAGTCCAATGTAAAAGTCTTACTAATGTTCCTCTTGACTTCACCAAATATTGAAAATTTTATAATTTCATGATCACTATGCCCCAAGCTGCCTCCAACCCCCACATCTCCTGCCAACCCATCTCTATTTGAAAATAACAGATCTAGCATTGTCCCTCCCCTGGTGAGCTCACCCACCAGCTGCAAAAAAAGTTGTCCTCCACAAACTCTAAAAATTTCCTGGACTGCCTTTTTTCAGCTGTATTGAGATCCCAACAAATGTCCGACAGGTTGAAATCGCCAACAAGAACAAGGGCTGACGATCCAGAAACATTCTCTATCTGCATATAGAATGAATTTTACACCTTTTCTTCCTGGTTGGGTAGATGATAACAGACTCCCAGTAGGATGTCAGCCTTATTGCCCTTCCCCCTAATTCTTGCCCATAGGCATTCAACTTCATCATCATTAGTTTCAATACCTATCGTGTCCAAATCCACCCTGTCCTGGATTGCAACATATGTGTGTATTCCATTTGCCATCTATTAGAGGTGTGGCAGCTTTCATCTGTTAATTGGGTGGGTTTTTTTACCTCTTCCACAAACCAATCCTCACTCTAGGAAATATATTCTGTTAATGGGCCATTGAGTCTTACCGCATGACTGATGAAAAATTACATCATCCCAATTTGAGGTGCTCTGCCCAGAGGGAGGAGCCAAACATTCCTTCCTGGATATAATCTGAGCTTTTGGGACACCAGGTGTCATGGTTTGAGCCTGGCACAATGCCAGTGCCCCCCATGAAAATACCTCTTCCCTGGTATCTACTGTGAGATGTGATCAGAGACAGAGCAGAGCAGGCTCCAACTTAAGAATGAAAGAAAAAAGCTTTATTAACCTAAAACTACAAGAGAAACACACAGAACACAAGATGAAAACCTTCCAAATTTCCTCCTCCTCCCCCCACCAAATTTCCAATTCCGTTACCACCCCTTAGATCACCCACTCTCAGTCCATCACCACCCTTCAGATAATCAATTCTCAGTTCCTCGAGAAGAGAGGAGTCCCTCTTGCACCACAGACTTCCCCAGGAAACAGTCGAAACTTCTCGTGTTTCCGTGTCACGTGTGGCACCGCCCAGAGAATATTTGCCATCGTGACCTCTTCCTTCTATGTCCAGTGCTCTCACCACTGCACATGGATCAGAGCTGCTTCTAGGGTATTTCCCTTTAAGGATGCTTTGTCCAGTTCTAAAAAGAGCACAGTCCCTCTCCTTTTGGGACACCTGTCCCCCCCAAATTTCACCCCCTGGGGCTGAGGGGTCTCTTGAACAGAGATCATCTTCGTCTTCTTCTTTGAAGACGGAGGGCACCACCACCACCATCCTCACCTGTCTTCTCTGTTCACACACTTTCACATCACCACACTCTCCTGGCTCTGAGCCATTGCCTCCCCCTAGAATGCAGTCTCTGTGTCACAGGAACTCAAGGGTTCTGCCATGGCTATACAAGAAAAGTCCAGCCAAAGGCCACTCCATCATCTCCTCCCACCTAGGATTCTTCTCAACTTCTCTCAATGTCTTTCACTTGCCCATTTCCTGCTATCCCACTCTATCTCCTCAACTTCTGGAAGAATCAGCATTTGCAAGGTTTCCATCATCCCAAGAAGGGTTAAAAGTCCCAGGCTCTGCCGGCTTGGTTCATGAACTCCCATGGCTGGCTGCCCTGCTGGGAACCCACCCCTTCTCCTTCACGCCAGCTGCGCTATCACAACAGGCACAGGCACAGGCTCTCTCTCCCTCTGGCAGCGGGGGGGAATGGGGGATGGCTGCCTGAAGCCTCGCAGTGCTCCTCCACCCTTCGGCCCAGGCCTGGCCTACCTCCCTCCGGCCGCATGGCTCCCCTCCCCCAGCCCAGCTCGGAGCTGGGCAGGGGAAGGTCTGCTCTCTTCCAAGACCGGAACCCAAAGAGAGTTTCCCCTGGGAGTTCACAGCTTTTAACCCCCTGTGTTCTCAGAGGCGTATCCATGCCCTCAGTGGACAAACCAGGTGCCAATATTAAAATCTGAACACCGATTGGCGTGACCACACCATCCCAAAAAAACTCATTTCCTCTCAAACCATGACACCAGGGCAGCCTTTTCCACTGGATTCTCAGAGGAATAGCTTTCTTCTCCACTGGATTTCCAGAGGAAGACCAGGCCCATCTACACCACCAATGGATCTTCAGAGAAAGACTACACCTTTCTACAAGATCACTGCTTCAACAGAACCACATCTGTCACTCCAGGATAACTGCAACCACCATTTCAATTGGACTGTTACCAACACCCTGACCAACAGGTTGTCAGGTTGTATTCTGACTCTGTCAGTGTTGTTTTGTATTACTGCATTGTTTGGTTTGGTGGGGATTTTTTTCTTCCATAATAAAGAACTGCTATTCCTGCTCCCATATCTTTGCCTGAGACCCCCTTAATTGCCAAATTATAACAATTCAGAGCGAGGGGGTTTACATTTTTCATTTCAGGGGAGGCTCCTACCTTCCTTCAGCAGACACCTTTATTTTCAAACCAAGACAGATTTTGGCGCCCAACATGAGGCTCAAGGGCATAGGGAGAAAAAGGGTGAACAAGGGAATACCAGTTCTTGAGTAACCTAATTTTTGTGTGCTGATTGAGAAACCTCGTTAAGTGACACCATGTGGTCAAGCTTACCCTGCTTTGGGTGGCACGTGATCATGGTGACATTTCTCCCATTTACAGGCCCTTATCTAAACATGGGTCCTATAACTAAGGCTACTGTGGCTGTTTTCCAGTTTATTTATGGGTTAATAGGGTGAGGAATTCATGGATTGTTAACTTCCTCTGGAAAGCAGGCGCATGGATTCTGGTCTATGACACACTAACTGTATGTTTTTAGGGTTATTTTAATAAGGGTACCTACTGTGAGGAAATTACATTGAGGGAAATTTTCTCCCAAAACTTTAACCATCTCTTTGGGTCTGCCCCACCAGTTTTCGAAGGGTTCAGATCCAGTCTAAATGCTAATGATATATTACAATGGTTGGTGTTGCTGATAGGCCTCTTCTATTTTGAATCCAGAGATAAGGGAAGATTACCCAGGATACCACCCTGACACCTACCACAGAGACTACATATGCTGCCCCAGAGACTGACCCTGCCCCACAGCCCACCTCAGAAATGAACCACCTAGATTGGGTGGAGGTTCTGGGTCAGGAGATAGGCCAGATGCTGAGGGAGTATATTTCCCGAGCTGGCAAGAAGCCCTCCCCCTGACTCAAAGAGGGAGAGTCTAATAGTGCAGCAGTGAAACTCACAGATGTTACAACAATCAAGGCTCCAGCTGAACCACAAAGGCAGTCACGGCCAGCAGCAGTCACCTCTGTAGAAACAAGGAGATCTAAGATGAAATCAGAGCACCCAGACAAGGATAAGAATGAAGGGCCCTCACAACCCACAGGGGAGCCAGAGGTTGCAATCATCACCGAGGCCCTGACGTGTTGGGAAGGATGAAAGTTTGACAAGAAAGTCTCACAGATATGTGTGTTTAGCAGAAAGATTTTTAAATGTGGAGTCTGATGAAGGAATAGAGATGGAAGCAAGTTTTGATACAGAAGAAAAGAATTGCTGAGCCTGTTTTACTGGATAACCAAGAAGGCAAAGGGTATGTTAGTTAGAAGGGGTTTTTATGGCTTAGAGCAAAGGATAAACCTACCTCAAACAAGATGTTTTTGCCAAGCGGGAAGATAGCACAGGCAAACAAGCCTGCCAATGTGGCAAGTAGAAAAAAGGTCTCAGAATTTTCCACTGCAAGAAAACTGAATAATAACTTCTAGCTTAAACTGTAATGTGCTAACTTTTAGTGATTGGAGAATAGTAACATGAATATGGTAATTATAGTAGTTATGATAGGCTATAGATAATAGTTAAGGTATAGATTGGTTCTACCGTATTAAGATGCTAAGCAAAGAAAAGTATATAATGCAATGCAATCAAAACCAAAGGGTCTCCAGGCCTGCCTGCAGCTGGAGCTGACAGCTGTAGGCACAGGCTCTGTCACCCATGACCCGGGACTGCTGTAAAGTCTTGGATGGAATAAACTGCATTTTGGAGAGCTGTCTGGAATCCTGCATCCCTCATTTCGGCTCTTACACTGATGTACAAAAGTCTCAGTAATCTGCAGAAAGACATTGCACGACGGGGACGTGAGACTTATACAACCTGGTTTCTTCAGGTCTGGGACCTTATGGGTACAGGTGTCCAACTGGATGGTGGTGAGGCAAGGAATTTGGGACCCTTGACCCAGGACTCAGGTATGAATCAGATTCTTGTAAGAGAGCCAGGGCTCCTTTCCCTTTGGGAGTGGCTTTTAATGAGTGTCAGAGAGAGGTTTGTCAACAGGGAGACAATGCAGGACCACCACCATAGAATGCGCTGGAACACCCTTGAGAAAGGGATCCATCCAACAACTGAGCAAAGTGGCAATATTGGAGGTACTCTTTGGGAGGGATGGTCAGCATGATAATGACCCCAACAAGGTGAAGTGCACAGGGCAAATGTTGTAGAACCTGGCAAATCTAGGGCCATCTCAATACACCACCTTCATTGCAATGATTGATGCTGATACCAGCTGAGAGACAGTAGGCTCTGTCGCCAACAACCTTAGAAATTATGAGAGTATGATCAATGGCCCGATGCAGGCTCATATCTCTGCCGTGGTAAAGGAACTCAAAGAGAAGTTCAAAGAGGAGGTGAGGGAGATGAGGGAGGAGGTGAGGAAGATCAATGCAGCACCCATGTGAGTCGCAGGCCCCAAAGTCAAAGCCCAACGTCCCCCAGATAGAGAGAGAGGGTACACCCCACGAGCTGACCCATGGCACTTCCTGCGTGACCATGGGGAAGACATGGAAAGGTGGGATAGGAAACCTACTTCTGTCCTGGCAGCACAGGTGCTTCAACTCAAGGAGGAAAACACTAAGCAAGGGAGTTCCACTAAAGTGAAGGTAGCCTCAGCCTCCCATGGCTGAGCTGCCAGGTATGATTGGTCAGATCCCCTTGAAGGAACCTTTAGTATGTATGCCCAGGAAAGAAATAATAACCAGAGCTAGAGGGGCCCTGTCTCTAGCCAGGAAGAGGCATAGGAAAACCGGATCTTTTGGACGGTGTGGATCCGATGGCCTGGCACAATAGAGCCACAAAAATATGATGCCTTAGTTGATACTGGTGGGCAGTGTACCCTAATGCCATTGGGACATGTAGGGGCAGAACCTGTTTCCATTGCCAGGGGGATCGCAGCAATTGACCCTGTTGGAAGCTGAGGTGAGCCTGACTGGGAAGGAATGGCAGAAGCTTCCTATTGTGACCAGCCCAGAGGCCCCGTGTATTCTAGGCATAGACTTCCTCTGGATCAGCTATTAAAAAGACCCAAAGTGACTCAGATGGGCTTCTGGCATAGCTGCTGTAGAGGCAGAGATTATTAGGCAGTTGAACACCTTGCCTGAACTATCAGAAAACCCATCTGCAGCAGGACTCCAGAAAGTGGAAGAACAACAGGTACCAATTGCCACCTCGACGGTACACCGCCAGCAGTATCAAACAAATTGAGATGCTGTGATCCCCATCCACAAAATGATTAAAGAGCTGGAAAGCCAAGGGGTGGTCAGCAAAACCCACTCATCCTTCAACACTCTTACTTGGCCTGTGTGCAAGTCTGACAGAGAATGGAGATTGACTGTGGACTATTGTGGCTTGAATGAAGTGACTCCACAAAATTTACATGTCAGCATAATAAAAATACAACTTGAAACCTGTAAAACATACAAGGTTAAGTTCTACTTTTAAAATGAGAAGAAATAATTGTCAACAGATGTATAGCCTGAGATGGATGTACTAAAACAAATAAAGAACTTGGAGAAACCTTCAAAGTCTGTTTAGGTAATTTGTAGGACTGGGCAAGGCAAATTGAGTAGTCTGCTGGTATAAATTATATATGCAATGATTTTTATGTTGCATAGCACCATTGGCAAAAAGTATGCTTGCTTCTAACATTTACACAGCAGTTTCATGAAGTGAGAATACCCAAATGATGGCTCTGAGCAGCTATCTCAATACTGAGAAAAAGACTCATGCTTTGTATATACATAAATTCAGATAACTTTTCTTAGAGATACTTAAAGTGGCAGAGAGAAATGATGAGGGGGAGGGGGGACAGAAAAATAAACTAAAGACAAAATGATACCCCAGTGTTTAATTACTTTCAAGGTATAAGCATATCTTTTGAAAAATTACATTCTGTGCAAAGCACTTCAACTATTATTTGAGGGAATAATTTCAGTTTTATTGACCTTTCAAATCAATTACACACATCTCATTTTAACCTTGTAGAAGAACATGTAACTTGAGAAGGTATACCCTCCCTCATGTCTTAATTTTTTGTGATTTGAGGGCTAAACCCAACAATAAAGTCCAAGAAAGCATGAACTCATGCTAAAGACAAAGTATTTATTTTTTCACCCCATTACTGCTATCTCTTTTGACGTCTCAGTAGCATTTATGTAGTCAACTAGATGAGAACATGACCTGTCTGAAAGCTAATGTTCAGTCTCTTCACCTGATTTAGTGAGAAGATGAGCAAATTGCAGAGGCAGCATGGAAAAAAGGAAGGAACATGGTTGGGACAGATAGCAAAAGGCAAGAGCATCCCCTTCTGTGAAACTCCACAGTTCAATGGAAAAACCTATTTCAAAAACTGAATAGTTTTCACAACCTTAATAGTTACAGCTAGAACTATTAAGTTAGTCTTAGTGAAAAAGAGCTCAAAAAATTACTAAAAAAAAAAATTATTGGGCTACCTATACTGAAGCCATTCATGAGTACAGTCTGCTCAGAAAACACAAAGAACAATGCTTAAGATATGCACTATATTCATTGCTACCTTGAGCTTCCCATTCTGGACCTCAGCAATGATTACCTTCTTCACCATTAATTTGAAGTTTGCTTCTTTAAATCTGACAGGACAGCACTAGTAGCACAGAAGACAGAACATAATAATACAAAATCATCATCTGTCACCCATTTGAAACCTACTTAAAAAGACAGTCAGAGATGATTTTTCTCAAAATATGAGCTGTGATGAGTTGTATTTCATAATGGACTTGATGATAATTGCCACAGAAGTCTCACTTTTTAAGTCAAGGAGTTCCAGTTTGAAGTAGTAATTTTTGGATCTATAGAAAGACAGCTGGGGAGGGTAGAGGGGAAAGAAATAACAGCATATGCTGTCGAAGTACATTGTAACAGATAAAACTTAATTGGAATTTTGATCTGCCACAGTTGTCGTGTCAAAGATGGCTGTTTCCTTCCCCTTGCATCCTACCGCCAACATAGGAATCTGCTGCAAGCAACTTTACAACTTTAATCTGCTTTGGAGCTATGATTATTGATGACAAACACTGCTTTTAAGTATTTTGATTTTAATGAAGAGTACTAGCAGACTGAGGAGCATAGGACTATCATATTCCCAAAATACAAGAACCATATTAATATACTGTTTCCTTTTTGTAGTCTCTCTACAATTACTAATATTCTTTTATTTTTTTGAAAGCAAGTGAGATCATCTGAAGAACTTCTAAAAAAATCTCCTTAAAACTGTTCCTTAATCCAAAGAGATAAAATACAAAATACAAGCAGAATCCTATATAAAGGATAATTAAATACCTGGTTTATTAAAAATTATGTTTTAGCATAGAATTTCAATCCTTTCTGTTGACCCAAAGCTTCATTTTATGAATTCCAAATTCATATATCAGTATTACTTTACAACAGAAACACTACATCCTCTTGGATATTCACATCAAGTCATACAATGAAATGGAGGTTCTATCAGACATAGGTAGGAGAAGACAAAGAAGAAGTGAACATCAGCTTCTGACACTTTTACATGATTCTCTGGCTCCTACCCTTTTAGCTGAAAGAAAAATTGCTTATTAGAAAAAAGAAAAATTGAAAAACTACCTGCTATTGTTGCAAGTTAATAAATCTCTTCTTTGTGATAATGTAACTAACTATAAGCAGTTGTCCTAGGGTGACGTTATGATGCTTGTATCCCTAATCGTCTGTTCTGTTTATGCTGGATATTATATTCTGTGCCTTCAAGACTGCCTCTGACAGTGAAGGCAGGGAGAAGAAGAAGAAGCACGGAGTTTTGTTATCAGCTGCACTCTCCCCCACAGTCTGCTAGAACACAGAACTCCACTGTTGTTGTCTGGGCATGGACAGGGCACAACCATACTCCTTTTGCTTTTTGGTTAGTTTAGCTAGCTGAGGCAGAGAAGTTTTCCCTGGACTGTTTTTCTTTCCCTTTTCTTGGAACCGTTCAAACCTGCTCCGGACTGGGACCTGGGGAAACACCGAGAGCTCGCACTTTGTAGCCCACTGGGGCCTACTCTGGGCAGCGGCCTTTTCCCAGTGCCGGAGGGACTGATAAGAGAGCGACCACCCCCAGGAGAGACTTTCTGAATTTGTTAACTCTTCAGAGTGGTGAATGACTTTTGTCATCTGGTATTGTTCATTTCTTGCGCTGGGGAGGGCTTTGCCTGTTAAATAAACAGGTTTTCTTCCACTTCTTTCTGAGGAAATTTTTCCCGAACCGATTGGGGAGGAGGGGCCGTGTGGGCTTCTTTCTGGGGGGCCCTTTTGGAGGTTTTCTGCCCTAAACCAGGACAGCAGTTAGATCAGTCAATAACTGTTACTGTAATAAGTTTATGTATTCTTTAAATTAAAAAAAAAAAACTTTTAAAATATAGTATTTTATTTAGAAACATCATCATTCTATAAGGAATAACTAATACAATTTCTGAATCTCTTGAAGGGAATGAAAGTCATCAAGACTGATGGTATATATGCTTAATTTGAGACTATTTTATAAAATCTTTGTCCAACAAATCTGATACCACACTTTTCAAGCCAATACTAAAAACTTCAATCACATCCTTTTTCAGAGCAGAATTTTCTTATATAAAAAATAAGGTATACTTTTAAAATGTTTACTTAACTTTATTCTTCAAGCAAGAAGCTTCAACATAAAAATAAGCAAACAGATCTTGTGAAAAAGAACAAAAAAAACCCCTCCCAAAACCCAAGAACAAAGAAACAAAAACAAAAACCCACAAACAGAAAACCCAACCCACAAAGTATTCCAAGTTCTCAATGACAAATAGAAAAGTTGGTCAATACTAGAACTGCATATTTACTCTAATAATTGTAAGCCCTTAGGTCCTGTTGTACAGCCAAGCAGCATTTGTTTCTCTTTAACTAGGTCCTTATACAGATTTCTATAAAGCTCTGATTCAGCTATTTAAGTAACCTTAGACTGCTGTTGAAGTAACAGGTGTTGATGCAAGGAAGGAGTTAAACAGAGAGCAGCAGCAGCAGCTCCAGCAGCAGCAGCAGCAAATCTCTGGACAGCTGTACCTGAGACAGAACTGGACAAATGAGTTCCTACTTCTACATAGACATAGTACTATACACTCTTCATACTCCTTTACCATGGCTTTGGAGGGAACAATGGAAAATGTCAAGAGGATAGATTTCTTGTAGAACTGTGATTACATCTGTAAGCTGTAACCAAAAAAAAAAAAGGCTCTTAGGAGTAAAGATATATATACTGATCCTTATGAATAAAATCTCAGATTAGCTCTCTCTCTGCTGGTGGGTCTCATCCCTACATGTATCACAAATAGCGCCCAATGTTGTGGGCTTACAACTGCTACAGTGATCCCGTCCTGTGATACACCCTGGCCGAACCATCCAGTTGTGCCTGAAAGATCATTGAGGAGCTTCTCTCATTGTGGCTCTAAAACCAGATTAGCTAAGCGAGCAGCTGGGTAGTCTTTTTTTCTTCAGTTATGGGGCAAAGCGCAACCAGATCTCAAAGACTCCATAAAGGCTCTCTGTTGCACATTACCAGGGAGAAAGCATTTAAAGTAATAACTCAGAAACTTATATCCTTATTCATTTGGATTCAATAAAACTGCCCCTGGTACCCTTCTGATGGTTCTCATGAACTTAGTCATTGGCAAAAAGTCAGGGAATGCTTACAAACTCATCAGGTAACTCACCATGATGTTCACCCCTATGATATTGTGACTTGGTGTGTCATCTATTCTGCCTTGCAGAAATTTAAGGAAGTGGATCATGTACCCTCCGACGCACCACTATCCTTTCTGAGAATGATGATTTGGAATGCCAAGACCTGTTTGATCCAGGGCCAGTTGATCTTGACCAAAAACCAGATTTATACTCTCCTCTGACCCCAATACGTATTATGGCAGCCACCGCTCCTAGCACAGAAGAAATATTAGCACGCCAAAAAGCAGCTGCAACCATTTCACCCACTCATCCTCTTCCCTATGCCATGTCTCACCTTGCTAATTATCATGAGGACATTACCTGCTGAACCCGAGCCAAAATGGCTTATACATAGCTGCCACAGAAGAGCTTTACAAGAGGGAGATACTGAATTATTACAAGCTATGCCTGTAATACATCTCAATCAAAACCCACATCATGAACAGTTGTCCTACTAAATGGTTAAAGAACTAAGGAAATCGGTGAAGGAAAACAGCTTGCATTCTTCCTTTACTGTGAATTTAATAGATGATATAGCTGAATCGCATACCATGCTACCGGTGGACTGGAAATCTCATTTTAAAACAGTTTTAACGGGGGGCAGTACTCTGTGTGGTGGATTGAATTTGAAAATTTGGCTCAAACCCAGGCACTGAAAAATGGTTATAAAATGTGCCACTTAATATTATGGCACCCCAGCTCTCAGGGATTGGCATGTATGCCACTGCCTGTGCCAAGCTGCAATTACAACCCCAGGTATGGGACCAAAGCACAACTATTATGCTGCGTGCTCTAAGGAAAGTACCTGATACAAAAAATCTAGAGCCACGATTTGTGTCCATTCGTCAGGGTGCCCAGGAACCATATATCTCCGTCATCCACTGACTGCAATCAGTGGTCAGATGGCAAACTGAAATGCAAGCAGCAGCTGATGCTGTTTTAAAATCCCTCACTTATGAAAATGCTAATAATAACTGTAAAAAAGCCCTAGATTCAATACACAACCGTGCCGATGTTGAACTTGCTGATTACATCAAAGCATGTGCTAATGTCGGCTCAGAACAATATAAAGTAGAACTAATTGCTACTGCAATCGCCCAACAATTGCAGGCAGCTAAAGCAACTGTTAAGTGCTTTGCATGTGGAGATGAGGGGCATATTCAAAAACAGTGCCCAAAGGGACAGAAAACTAGTAAAAAGACAAATAAACCCTGTCCTCGCTGCAAAAAAGGCCTTCATTTGAGTAACCAATGCCACTCTAAGTTTGAAAAGGATGGAAACGCATTCCAAAAGCAGGGAAACTCAAACAGGGGCATGCAGGCCAGTGCACCTCAACCCAATGGGGCTCAATTCAGCCAACCCCCAATGCAAACTCAGGTCTGGCAAGGGGCACCCTAGGCTCTGCCGGCCTGGACTTGGCCATCAGCTCTACATCAGTCTTAAAAGACACTTCTGTCCATCTATTTCCCACTGCTGGTTTTGGCCCACTACCATTTCAAACTCATGCTTTATTAGTAGGTTGTTCTTCTACCACTCTGTCAGAACTCAGGACATCCCTCTGGGAGTCCAGAGTTTCCAGAGCCCTTGCCAAGGGGCTCAGAGATCCTGGCACACAGCCCAGAACATCAGCGGGTTCGATTACGAACCATGGAACAAATTACCACCTTCACATGAAGAGATAAAAGCCATGGCAGTTTAGATAGTGTAAAAATAAAGTAATCACAGGGTGTAAATGTAGGTTTTAGGATTTTTGGTATAGGGGTTTCTGGGGACAAGATGGAGGGATTTTGGCGTGTCTAGCCTTTCTTCTTCTTCTTCTTCTTCTTCTTCTTCTTCTTCTTCTTCTCTACCTCCATCTTCACTGGTGATGTTGGCACTTTTAGATTGGTCTAGAGTAGAAACCCACTGTCTAATATAGATGATAGGTATTGGAAAATAATTGTAAATATTGTACACGTAGTTTGTAGTATATAAAGATTACACCGCCCTGGGGGCAGGCAGAGTGCCTCTGACTGTCCAGCTGAATGGACCTCAGCTGGGCAGGGAGAAAATTTTATAGATAAGATTCAATAAACAACCTTGAGACCAAAAAACTGAAGAGCTCCGACTGATCCTTTGAACACATGGGCTGAAACAGAGACTTTTACCAACAAACCGGGGTCCCAAACCACACGGGACCCCACACACTCAAACCAGACTGTTTATTTTACTGGGAATTATTGATGCAGATTATAGAGGGGAAATCAAAATTATGGCTTGGACTCCTATCCCCCCTTGTACTGTGCCTGAAAGGACATGCTTGGCACAACTTATACCACTGCCAGCAATTGCTTGTCCAGTGCCAATATTGCAGCAGTAATGAAACAATGGTAACTTGGGAAGCACAGGTGTTCCTAAGATCTTTTGGTCCAAAGTAATTGGAACACAACAGCCATTACCTGCCAAATAGACTCTTAAATCTTTTGCAGGATTGGGTGATACCAGAGACGATGTATCCATCATAGAGTGGAAAGAGTGGCCTCCTGACTGGCCCTTGGCACCCTCTACGGCGATTGTCACTGGAGTTGGTGGACATCAGATACTGTGGCAATCAGTCAAAGAACTACACATCATTGGACCAGAAGGCAAGACAGCCACCTTGCAACAGTAAATACTCCCAATCCCAGGCACTCTGTGGGGGCCAGATCTACTGACTCAATGGGGCTTGATCATTTAACACATTGTTGATTGGGGCCACTGATGAAATGACCCTCCTGAAACTTACCTGGCTTAATGATAAGCCTCTCTGGAAAGACGAGTGGCCCTTAAGAGGCAAGAGGCCTCACCAAGGCCAAATCCTTGTACAAGAACAACTACAACTGGGTCACATAGTCCCCTCCACCAGCCCATGGAATACACCTATTTTTGTTATTCTTAAGAAATTGGGAAAGTGGAGACTTTTACAGGATCTCAGGGCAGTCAATGCAGTCATATCACCTATGGGGTCATTACAACCAGGAATACCTAACCCCACAATGACTCCAGAACATTGGGAATTGGCAATAATTGATTTAAAAGACTGGTTTTTCACAATTCCTTTACATCCTGACGATGCACCAAAATTTGACTTTTCTTTACCATCTGTCAATCATGGAACCCCCATGAAATGATACCACTGGGTTGTCCTACCCCAGGGTATGAAAAACAGTCCAACTATTTGTCAGTTTGTCGTTCATTCAGCAATACAGCCAATATGGCACAAATATCCGTTTTGCTGTATCACTATATGGACAATATTTTAATTGCCTCTGACAGTGCAATACTGTTGAATGATTGCCTTGCAGCTTTAAAAATAACACTCACCAGCAGAGGTCTGTGCATAGCCACAGACAAACTTCAAACAGAACCCCCTTGGAAATACTTGAACTTAAAACTGCTTGAAACAGCAGTCACTCCGCAGCCAGTACCTTTGAAAACTAACATACATGTGTTGAATTAAATGCAAAAGTTACTGGGAACCATTAATTGGATTCGCCCTTTCTTGGGAATTACAACAGAAGAATTGTCTCCTTTATTTCAGTTGTTAAAAGGGGACCCAGACCTCTCTTGCCCTAGGCAGTTGACAAAAACTGCCCAAAAGGCTTTAGAGGCTGTAAGTGATAAAATCAACAAGTCCTTTACCACACATTGAAACCCAGATTTGCCTTTTCAGCTGTTCCTAATTTTGCAATCTTTCCAACCATATGCTCTTATTGGACAATGTGATGTGCAAGACCGTTGTCTCTGGTTGCTAGAATGGATTTTCTTGCCACACACCTTTTCAAAAACTATAACAACTCAACTTGAAGTGATTATTCGACTGCTGTCAAGGGAACAACTCTGATGTCAGAGCCTAACAGGATATGATCCAGCAATGATACATCTCCCTATTACTGCAGCAGAATTAGAGAATCTTTTTAGGGAATCACTGTCATTTCAAATTGCCCTTGCAGACTACAATGGACAGTTTATACACATGATGCCTCGACATGCGTTGTTGCAGTGCTTCAAAGAACTTCCCTTCCAACCAAGATGTCTATAGTCAAAAACAACTATTCCTGATGGAAAAACTGTTTTCACTGATGGATCAGGGAAAACACACAAAGCTGTGACCCTGTGGAAAAACTATACGGGACAATGGGAACACTCAAACTTTCCAACCTGGATCTACCCAGCTAGTCAAACTGGCAGCTGTGGTAGAAGCATTTCATATTTTTTCACAAGAACATATGATCTCTAGCTCTCTTTATGTTTCAGGAATTGTCAAGAGAATAGAACATTCATTCCCGAAGGAAGTCTCTAACAAAGATCTTTTTGTGTTATTAACTACTCTGTATAACCTTTTACTTCACAGGTCTCATAAATACTACATCCTGCGCCTTAGGTCACATACCACTCTGCCTGGACCTATAGTGGAAGGTAATGCAAGAGCAGATGCTCTTGCTATGGCAGTCACTATTGCCACAAAAATTAGGGCAGGCAAAACTTTCTCATGATTTCTATCATTAAAATGCCTGAGCACTGGCAAAACAATTTGGCTTAACCTTGCCACAAGCTCAAGATATAGTGAATGCTTTTTCACAATGCCAGCAAACCTTTTCCTTACCACAAACATTAGGTACAAACCCACAAGGGTTAAAACCTAATAATATTTGGCAAAGAGATGTTACCCACATATCGAGTTTTGGGATTTTTAAATATGTGCATGTTTCCATTGATACTTTTTCAGGTTTCATAGTAGCAACAGCTCACAAAGGTGAAAAATCAAGAGATGCCACCCAACATTGGCTGCATGCCTTTGCTACTATGGGCATTCCTCAACACATAAAAACAAACAACAGACCTGAATATACATCTCGAAAAACATGAGATTTTTTCCACACTTAGGGGATCAAGCACGTTACAGGTATTGCCCACTCTCCAACAGGCCAAGCCATAGTGAAGAGGGCAGGCACATTGCACACTGAAAAACATGCTACTGAAACAAATAAGGGGGAGTCCCATAGGCATGCTCCCTCAGGAGCAGCTTGATAAAGCAACCTATGTTTTAAATTTTTTTAATCTTTCCACTAGGGATGACCTCAGAGCACATCAAAGGCGCCCAGGTCAGACAACTGATAGAGAAGGAGTTCACCCAGAAGTTACATACAAGAATGTACACAGTGGTGAGTGGAAAGGTCCAGTTCCACTGTTAGCTTGGGGAAGAGGTTATGGATGTGGTTTTTTGCCCATAGGATCAATTGGAATCCAGCGAGATACATCAAAATCAGCCAATGATGACAACAATGAGTCTTGTCATCTTTCTTCTGCTATACTGCTATCAAAATGGTGGAAGGAACAATCTACTGGGCACACATTTTCGGTGCACTGCTGTTTCAGCCTCTGACTGGATGGGATCCAGAACCTCCCCTCAGCAACAAAGGAACAGAATGGGTAGGATGAACTTGGCTTCCTTCCCTAGATCAAGATGTTGTAAATATGTATGCTACCAATGCTTCTTATGTTACTAATTTACTGCCTATTTACTTTATGTGGAATCAAACTAGTACCTTTTAACCTTGACCTTGTATCAATTTTTCTATGCAATTGCACTTGATTTAAAAATCCTCAGGGAAAAATGTTACTATTACATCGTTGACCATTCGGTCCATCTCCAATAATCCTGTGGCTGCCACTCCACTTTATTATCCCAAATGTTGTTTTACGTCCATTTCCAATTTACAACATTTGGAATGGACATCATGTTTAGGACAACATCCATAACGACCGTTCTTACAGTATGGGAAAATAATTGACTGGGGACCACATAGTATCCTTAGAGAAAACGGAACAAATAAAACCATCCTTCCCTTTCAAAAGGCAAACCACAGCATTATTTGGCATGATGGTGGAATGACCAGACCACTGATTCAATATTATCTAGGTAGTAATCAATCACGTGTTTATAAGTATCTGTGGAAAATGCTGTTAACTGCCTTTGGTAATATCATATACCAGGCAAACTTGAACAAGAATGCTACCCTCGCAAATTTGACATTGCTAAAGAAACAATCACTAATGACTTGTACTTTGCACCCATATGCTCTTGCTTTAGGTAATGATTTTTCAAGTGATAATAGGAATGGCTTGTATTTTCTGTATGCTAATTCTTTTGTTTATAAATTGTGTAACCAATGAAGATATGAATAACTTTTCTGTCCTTCTTCCATTTAAGAGAAGACCAGAAATTTGGGTACCTGTAAATCTGACTAGGGCTTGGGAAGGACAAACAGACTCTTACAATTGGCTCAACTATTCCAGGAGGAAATCCAAAAGAGTAAGAAGTGAGTTCGCAAATTTCTCGGTTGGCTGATTTTTGCCATCATTTCTGCTGTAATAGTTTTAACTTCAGCCTCTGCAGCTGTTGCAGCTTTAACTAATCCCATCCAAACTGCCCACACTGTGGGACAAGCTCTAACCAATATTACGAAAGAGGTACAAACAGGAGAGCAAATTGACAAGGAAATAATGACCAGATTAGATGAACACTTTTGTCGCAAGTCGACAAAAGAACACTTAAAAAGTGTTCTTTTGTTGATTTGCGAAAGAGTTGAGACTCAAAAAAACCCACATAACTTTACATTGCAATTGGGAACACATACATAACTCTTTATGTGTCACTCCTTGTCCATGGAATGAAATGGAACAAAATTAGGAAACAATCAAAAACCACCTCCAAGGAGCCTTTGATAAAGCCCGAAGACAAGATATCCACTCACTTCGCACTCAATTAAAATATCAACTCAGAGATTTGCAAACTCTGGAGGAGCAAAAGGTGTTGACAGACTTAAAAAACAATCTCACTTGTTTAAATCTGAAAAACTGGTTTTCAGGAATAAATTTACGAGCTTGGGTTTTTATTGCATTGGATTGTCTGGCAGTGATATATTTTTTAATTTTCGGTCTAGTCCCTTCCAACATATTCAGAACCATTAAAGGTACACAGAAACAAGCTATGGTTGCACTTGCTTTGTCCATGACCTCAAAATATAGAAAAGGGGGAATTGTTGGAGTAACAGGTGTTGGTGTAAGGAAAGAGTTAAACAGAGAGCAGCAGCTCCAGCAGCAGCAGCGTATCTCTGGACAGCTGTACCTGAGACAGAACTGGACAAATGAGTTTCTACTTCTACATAGACATAGAACTATACACTCTTCATACTCCTTTACCATGGCTTTGGAGGGAACAATGGAAAATGTCAAGAGGATAGATTTCTTGTAGAACTGTGATTACATCTGTAAGCTGTAACCAAAAAAAAAAGGCTCTTAGGAGTAAAGATATATATACTAATCCTTATGAATAAAATCTCAGATTCACTCTCTGCTGGTGGGTCTCATCCCTTCATGTATCACAGACTGCAAGAATTTAAAGCACCTTACCCTCTAGTGAGAGCTGATTAAAAGTCTTTTCATCAGAAAAACTAAACATACTCATAAGAAGTTGAGGAAAAATGCAAACAACAGAAAATAATGATGGAAGAGAAAAAGGAAAACCTTCACTGCAACATTCATTGATGACAGATAAGAATGGCTGGATTGAGCGGCCAGGTTTTGGAAGCAGGGGGGATACAGGGGTGGATTCTCTGAGAAGCTGCTAGAAGCTTCCTTCGTGTCTGACAGAGCCAATGCCAGCTGGCTGCAAGACAGATCTACCACACTGGCCAAGGCCTGTGGCGACCCTGGTGTTTTCAGGGTCTCCCCGACCCCGGCTGCTGTGGGTGCCCAAGACAGAGAAGTCTAATTAAGCACGACTTGTCCGGGCCCCTTAGGCAGGCTCCAGAGCCACAGGGAGTCTTTGCAAGCAGTTCAGCTCTTAGTGATTATCAGCTTATTTCTGATTTCAGCTCTCGGCTTGCTAAGTGCCTTTGGCAGACGCAAGGAGAGAGAGGAGAAGACTGTATGAGGTTCCACAGAGATTTCTTTATTGATGTCTTCTGCGAAGGTTCTCAGGGACAGATCTTCTGCCGAGCTGGGCTGTCGGAACTCAGGACATACCTCTGGGAGTCTGGAGTTTCCTGGGACCCTTGCCAGGGGGCTCAGAGACCCTGGCACACAGCCCAGAACACCAGCGGGTTCGAGTGCGGGCCATGGAACAGCTTGGCACCTTTGCATGAGGAGATAGAGGCCACGGCAGTTTAGATGGTATAGGGATAAAGTATTCACAGAGTGTAAATGTAGGTTTTAGGATTTTTGGTATAGGGGTTTCTGGTGACAAGATGGAGGGATTTGGGCGTGTCTAGCCTTTCTTTTTCTTCTTCTCTACCTCCATCTTGTCTGGTGATGTTGGCACTTTTAGATTGGTCTAGGGTAGAAACTCACTGTCTAGCATAGATGATAGGTATTGGAGAATAACTGTAAATATTGTACACGTAGTTTGTAGTATATAAAGATAACACCGCCCTGGGGGAGGGCGGAGTGCCTCTGACTGTCCTGCTGAACGGATCTTGGCTGGACAGGGAGAAAGAATTTTATAGATAAGATGTAATAAATAACCTTTAGACCGAAAAATGAAGAGCCCTGACTCCTTCTTCAAGAACCGGGCTGGGAAAAGAAACTTTTGAACTTTTTTGGGGTCACTCTGACCGGCTAGAGAGAGAGAGACCCCGACACTGGCAGTCCCTGGGTGGGCCGAAGAAAAGGTGCCTAAGCGTGTGTGGGGACAGAGACAAACAGCCAGACTCCACACTGGGCAAAAGTAGGGATTTATATAGGGTACAGGAGTTTTAGAAAACAGTCCAATAGTAAGAGTCAAGGGGAAAGTGACCTATAGTCTTACAGAGAGATAAGCAAGGGTCCGAAGGAGGAAGAGGGGCTTCTTAGGTCCAGTCATCATGACTAGGCATTTCCTATCTTAGGCTACTGAATGCCATGGAGGCATTGCAGGCCCTGTGCCTGCTACAAAGGCCATGCCCATTAGAGGTAGTAGCAATGCCTGTGTGATAACATATTAAAGAAGGTGAAAAAATTATTGCACAGAAGTAATTGCGTCCAGAGTAGAGCAGAGTGAGTATATGAGAAAGGAACAACTCTGCAGACACCAACATCAGTGGAGAAAGAAGAGGAGGAGTTGCTGCAGGTATCACCACAGGGTCACCAATTATCACGGCTTCCCCCCCGCGGCGTGGTGCGCAGCCAGTCCATGCAAGGAGGATGGTGGTGCAGGGGGCCCACCTGTGGACTCCACAGCCAGCGGCACAGCTGGTGCAGGGGGGCCGGCTGCACAGGCTAGCAAAAAAGCGCTGCAGCGGTTTCCTCTTGGTCCTGGGGGGGGAAGGGGGGGGCGCGGTGCCAGCAGTGTGTCTGCTGCTGCTAAAGGTGCCGGCTGGTGCGGCCAAGCAATGTGCAAAGCAGGAAACACCAGTGCCGCCGAGTGGAGTGGAAATGAGTTTGACAAAAGCACCCCAGAGTTTTCTCACAGCAAAGTGGGTTGAAGAGCTGGGGGCAGCAGTGGTCGGCTCGGAGCCGGTCGAAACAAAGGAACACCGGCTGCTCCGTCTGGAGCGGGGGTGGGCACCAGCAGCAGGGCAGCCGTGGTGGGGGCAAGGAATGCCAGAAATGCCAGTGAGTGCAAAGGCACTCCTGCCGCTGCTCTTGGGGAGAGTCAGAGGTGGCGGAAATGGAACAGGATGGTCCGTCCGAGTCGATCAGGACACAGTTCCTGGAGCCATCGCAGGTGAAAAACATGTTGGCTTTGTCACTTTTCCATTCCCCAGAAGCTTGAGTCAAAGGGCTTCAGAAATGCATCTCCAGGGAGCCAGTAAAATCCTTGCGACTGCATCCCCTGTGGTGACTGCAGCTAGTAAACAATCACTGAGACATTCCCCAGTCTCTGAATCAAAGGCAGCTCCCAGATCCACTGCAAAGCTGTGATTTTTGGCCCAGGCCAGCAGATCACAGAGCACTTCATTAGACACACCAAGTCTCAGAGGAATTATCAGATTCCTCCATGCAGAAACAATCGTTTGTTTATCTCTGGAAAGTTGGTTCCCCATTTTTAAGGAAAACCCGGTCTGTCCCCTTCCAGCTCTTGGGCTAGACAATGTCTGCAGTCCCAAAGGGACAAGTCTTCTCTAGGAAGATGCGGAGATAGATCAGTTACCTCTCTAAGAGGGCAGAAGACGTCCAATCTGTCTTGCAGGGAACGCTGAAGGTCAGCCTGAGTTCCTCTGACAAAGAGATCCAGATGGTTTCCAATTCGTGCCAGACACATGTCTGGAGTCAGTAATAGTCACCCCAGTTTGTCTGTACCCTCGAAGGGGTCAGCAATTTCAGGCCAGTGTTCGGACACACTTCAGAAGAGTCATCAAAAAATCAAGGCAGCGTTTTGACCCACACAAGGGGTCACCAATTATCAACGAAGGGGTCACCAATTATCACCAAAGGGGTATCAGGGACAGACAAAGGTGATACAGAGACTCCATCATCAGAAGGCATGAAAAGGCACTTTATTATTAGAAATCTACAGTTCTTACAGAAACAATGGTGGACCTATGTCGCCCTGTTCTTCTAAGTTCTTCTAAGCCTTCCGATGTTTACATTCTTGTAACAAACTTTCTCATACGCTTTTCTGTAAATACTTATTGGTGTACATTCTTTTCTGGATGAGGAAAAATTTGATGAACTGTTGGTTTGTCCAGTGTCATTGGAGAGGTGGCACTGTCATCCTCCAATCCACTGTCACTTTTGAAAATCTATAAATGTTGGAGTCAGAAATTAAACTGCCCTTTTTTTACCTTGGAGGTTACAGGGTTTGCATTGTTTTATTTTGTGTCCTACAGTGACAGACCTAAGACCTGATTGGTCTTTAGGAATCTTCTCTCACACTATTGGTGAACTATGGATAGCACACTCTGGAGAATCATATCTATAAACAACAGTTACAGAAAGAGAGATAATAATTGTTTTAATTCTTTCTCTGAGCTTTCTCACAGCTTGTCACAGCTTCCCAGGAAAATCCTGTTCAGAGGATATGTGATTACCACACTACAGGTACAAGAGCTGAGATTCCCCTGCAGCCTGTCATGAAGACCATGGTGAAGCAGCTGTGTCCCTGTAACCCATGGAGGACCATGGGTATGCAGAGATCTACCTGCAGCCCATGGAGGAGACCCATGCCAGAGCAGGTGGATGCCTGAAGGAGACTGTGACCCCATGAAAAGCCCATGCTGGAGCAGGCTGCTGGCAGGACTTGTGCAGGACCCATGCTGGAGCAGGCTGTGCCTGAAGGATGGTGCTGTGGAAAGGGACCTATGTTGGAGCAATTCATGAAGAACTGTAGTTTGTGGGAATGACTCATGTTGGACAAGTTAATGGAGGACTGCTTCCCTCAAGAGGGATGCCATGCTGGAGCAGGGGAAGTACCTTATCACTCTCTACAACTCCCTGAAAGGATGTTGTAGCCAGGTGAGGGTCAGTCTCTTCTCGCCAGGCAACCAGCAACAGGACAAAAGGACACAATCTTAAGCTGTGCCTGGGGAGGTTTAGGTTTGACATTAGGAAGCATTTCTTCACAGAATGAGTGATTGGGCATCAGAATGGGCTGCCCAGGGAGGTGGTAGAGTCCCTGTCCCTAGAAGGTGTTTAAGAAAAGACTGAATGTAGCACTTAGTGCCATAGTCTAGTTGACAAGGTGGTGTTAGGTCATAGGTTGGACTTGGTGATCTCAAAGGTCTTTCCCAGCCTAGTTGATTCTGGGATTCTGTGACTCATCTCCCAGGAGAGATGAGTCACATGAGAGATGAGCACATGATTAACTGACTACTATTTTTTTGCTTTCTTTACTAAAAGTTATGAGAAAACAGATTGAGAATGCTGTCTATGCAGAGGAAACTGAGCCACACATTTACTCCAGACTAGCTTTTCTTTCCCATGCTTTTAGTGGATGAAAAACTGAACATGAGATGGCAGTATGTGCTGGCAGGCCAGAAAGCCAAACTTGGGCTGCATCAAAAGCAGTGTGGCCAGCAGGTCGACGGAGGTGATTCTCCCCCTCTACTCTGTTCTCATGAGACCTCATCTGGAGTCCTCAGCACAGGAAAGACATGGGCCTGTTGGAGCAGATCTAGAGGAGGGCCATGAAGATGATCAGAGGGCTGAAGCACCTCTCCTGTGAAGACAGGCTGAGAGAGTTGGGGTTGTTCAGCCTGGAGAAAACTCCAGGAAGACCTCATTGTGACCTTTCAGTACTTAAAGGGGGCTTATAAAAAAGATGGGGACAAACTCTTTAGTAGGGCCTGTTGCAATAGGACAAGGGGTAATGGTTTTAAATTAAAAGAGGGTAGATATAAAAAAGACTATAAGGAAGAAATAAGAAACTAGATACAGGAATTTTTTTATGATGAGGGTGGTGAAACACTGGCATAGGTTGCCCAGAGAGATGATAAATGCCCCATCCCCGAAAACATTCAAGGTCAGACTGGACAGGGCTATGAGCAACCTGATCTTGTAGATGTCCCCGCTCATTGCAGGGGGTTGGATGAAATTACTTTTGGATGTCCCTTTCAACTAAAATCATTCTATGATTTCCCCAGTAATGCAAAACAGAAATGATTATGTGCTCTAGTAATTATTTGCTCAGTGAGTAGCAAAGTCATTCTTGAATATACTATCCATAACACTTAGCCTGGTCAATTTAGCATTGCAAAGGTGGCCAGTTACTGCGAAGCTTAAGTAACTGAAATAAATGCTACAGTACTTCAACTACTTCAGGATCAAAGAACACCTATAATAACATCACTTTTTCTTTGACATAAAATGATGCTAACTTTTAGTTCCACTTCTAGCAATTAACAGCAATGCTTTCTCAGCTATACTTCATGCAAAATGTTTTATAAAAACAGCTTGCTACAGGAGAGGAAAAGGTTACAGTTTTGTTTTTTTAAGAGTGCTTAAAAATACTGAGAAGTATCACTAGAAAGGCTTTAACATTGTTTTTGCCTTTGTCCTACACTAGACAGCTTGACATAAAAGAAGGGACTACACTATACTCAGTTATCCATGAATAGATAATATAGGTTACAGATTAGTCATGTTAGATAACCACATTAGCTACATACAGAACCATGAAATATAAACACCATTTTAACACAAAATCAACTTGTATCCAAAGTGCTGCTTCCAAATCAGCATGTTGTTCTCCAAAGAGCACAAAAGCAGGATTTACTCAGCATCACAGTAAAGAGGCACTTCACTGCATCTTGTAGCACATACCTCCTACCTTCTGCTAGCCTGTAATTTAGGTATGGACATGAAATTTAAAAAAGGACCAAAAAGGTCTAAACTATAAAAGAAAAAATTTTTCATAGCAGACACTCCATACTTTGTTGCTATTAGGCCCTGAACATTTTGCCATGGGAAGTGGTCAAATCACCATCCCTGGAGGTATTTAAAAGATATGTATTTGTGGGACTTAGGGACATGCTTTAGTGGTGGACTTGGCAGTGTTAGTTCAGTGGTTGGACTCTGATCTTAGAAGGCTTTTCCAACCTAAATGATTTTAAGATTTGAGATAAAGCATGCCTTTGTCAAAGTTTCAACACATTCATATATCATTCTTCAACTGAAATGTAAATTCCCAGTAGACGTCTCTTCATGTTTTACTCATTTGTCTCAGAACTTTTAAAAAAATCTTGGGAGCTTTTGAGTTGACATTCAGGCTGTTGCCAAAACTTTTTTTGGGGGATGGAGGGAAGAGAGGAGGAAGAGAAAAAAAAAAGATACAAAGATGCCTTCTGAAAACTCATTTGTTACACAGGCAAAAAAAAAAATCACAGATTTCTGAATCCTAATATGAATTTCACAAAGGCAAATCTTAAAATCAGGGAAAATACCACTCATATTTTGAATGTTTTCAAAATTAATATTTCACCTTTCCAAAAAAATCTCTTTAGGATTAAAATATTAAATTCAGTAAGAAATCCAGCTACTCTGATTTGGTAAGAATAAAGAAACTACATTTTAGAATTAATCTAATAAACACAAAACAGCACATCTGAAGCAGGCAAACTAGCTCCCTAATAACATATTTCAATACAATGAAAAGTATCATAAACTAGAGACCTTCACATGACAAAAAACTATGCTATAGCACTAAATCTTCAGTAATAAATGAAGTTTCTAAAAGCCAAACATGAGTAGCTAAGGTCCAAGACAATTTCTGAATCAAAGTGAATTAACATTACTTCACTCTCTCAAAGGACATTTTAATTTTCACCAGTGAAAGTGTAAATAAAACTAAAAATATTTACTGTTGCAGCAGACTGCAGCACGTGACAATTATTTCAGTGAACGTTATGTGAGTTTTCTTTCAGCAAATAAGGAATTAGTTACAGATCAAATAAGTATTTTGTCTTACTAAATATAATTATCTGAACTACAGAAGGTGTTGTATCTCTACAGCTGCTTCAATTTGCTTAGTTGTGGCACATTGTTTAGAGGACAAGATCAGCTCTTTGTGTTACTGTATTTTAATAGATTCCCAGCTTGTACTGAATGAGAACTCAAAAAAACCCTAAAACAAAAACATACAAAAAAACCAAACAACAAACCCACCATAAAACCCCCTACATATATAAAAAAATTAAATGGAGTGACAGCTACAAAGAACCTAGCAATCTCTCAGTTTTCAATGGGACTGAGTTACAAGATGTCTGAAAGAACTGTAAGGAAAAGAGTGACCTGTACTCATCTCAGCTGTCATTTGTAAATCAGCTAACAATATTTACCACTTCCTTCTTTTGGGAGAGGTGACCTCAGAAGCTTCAGTAGTTCTACAGAATAACTTCCCTTGTGCTACGACTTTGATCAGTCCTACTGCAATACTATTTTTAACCTAACACAGCAAAGTATTTTGCTTCAGTATTTTATATTCTTATAGCGACAGGCTATTGCTCTATTCTAAATAGAGGAACATGATTCCCTTTCCCAATCATGTTTCTGAAAGGTTTCCAAATAAATTGTAGATGCTCCTTTTGTTCCAGTGCTCCTGTTTCTCTAAGGACACCAGACAGATCTGTCATAAACGTATTTTAGCACATACCCCTTAAAACCTATCTTGACCTCAAAATACAGAAATAGTTATATATATACAGAATATCCAAATGAAAGCAACATTGGTGGAAAAAAAAAAAAGAGCAACCAGCCCACATACATAAACTACCATTTAATTAAGTCAAATGAAAAAAAAAAATTTTGTTCAAGCATTGTGAATGGGATTGAGGTGTGCTGTGTTTGTTTTGGGGCAGCTGGACATTCCCATGACTGCATGACTGCACCCATACTGCAGCAACAACACAAAACTTTTGTCTGTGGTTGTTACAACCATTCCACTATCCTGAAAGCAGAATTCACATTAATATATAACAGTGTCCTAGAAACACTAAAGTAATCAATCCATCACTGTCTAAATCTGCCTGAAATTCTCTTTCCTATGAGTAAAGGTTCTGCAATTTACACTTAAAAATTATTAATGGCAGGTCCTTACATGCAACACTTCTTTAATAGAATCTATGTAGTGTTAAGCCATATTCACCAGTGTTTAATGTTAGAAGTGAAATTACAAAAAAAAACCCTCTCGAAACTAAGTTATCAATGCAGTTCTCAGTGACTTTCCTGAGAAAGAAAAGCTATTTTTAGGGAAACGTTCTTAGGCTAATTCGGACTATTTTATTTATTTATTTTAAACGCAACGCTAATTATTTTATCCTGTTGCAATAAAATGGAAGGACATTAGCAGCTTTAAATTTACTGGCTTTTCTTTGCCTTCCCCTTACATTTCATTAAGTTTCACAATTATACTTTACAGACCCTATATTACTTTTCTCTGCTTGCTGTCATGACAAAATCTCACACAAATGTCATGGGAAATAAATTTTATCAGTACTAAAAATTTTATTAAGACCATTTCCAGATGCATGAAGTACCTAAGTTTTGCTAACTTATCATTAGAACAACAGAAAACAAATACATATCTTTGAAAATTAATCTATAGTTTTATTTTAAAATTTAAATCATGGAGATTTTAACTCATGGAGACAAAGCTGTTTACATAGTGTTAGAAAAAAAGAGTACAATCAGACACAAAACCAAAATACAAACTCTAATGAATCATGCCTAACAAAGCACAGAAATTGTGCATGCTGAGCTTTGTGCACATAAGATCCCTACCCTAGAGACATTATCATCCCTTTTGTCTGACATCTCAACTGCAAAATCTCATTGGCGTCACGAACATATGTGCCACTGTAATCACTTAGTTACATTTTGCATGCACATAAATAGATTACCTGCAGCGTTTGCCACTGTTGCACGTAGCAATGTTGGATGATTTATAATTTTGATGCACACCAATGCAAAGCTGGATTTTTAGGCCCAGTGTTTGATATACTAGGTATACTTGCACCATATATTCTTTCTAGGCAGACAGATTTTTCCTTACCTTGAAATATTTAAAGCCTAATGACTGCAAAATTCAGAAGATTTAGCACACACTCATGGGGGTGGGGGGGGGAAGTCTGAATGATCATCTAGTCTATCCCACCTTCCTCAAGGCAAGACCTCCTAGGTAATCCTGACAGATATCTGTCTTGTAATGCTTAACTTACTTTCATGCAGCTATTCAGGTATGTAGAAAGAGAAATGTGCATACACACGCGCCTTCAGATTCAACAAATGGAAGAACACAACACTGAATATCTACTGACTTTGTTAGGATGCTGTGGCAAGGTCCAACTGAAAAAAAAAAGTGACCACGGGAATATAGCCCAAAATATACAATCTAAAGGAGAAATAAAATATGCTATTGTGGCAAGTATACATACAAATATACAAATATGCATTAAAAAACAAATGTTGGCTAGGAAAATTACTCTTTAACCAATTCTTTATCAACCATCAAATCTATTTTCGATGCAGTGTAGAGTCAAAGAACACATAACTTAAGAGCTTCCCCCCTGTTATTCTGCTCTCACAAACACGGTTTTAGGAGACTTCCACCCAAATCAATGAACTGTTTCATTAGTTTACTTCTCACCAAAAAAAAACCAAAAAAACAAAACAACAGGCTGCTTAGCAAAACTCACATTACATAAATTAATGTATTTTATGCTTCACCATACATTGCATCAAACTAAACTGACAGGATTTTCTGTGGTGTGCATGCTTTTTATATTAATTACCTCTTTCAAATCAAACAAAAAATCCTGCACACTAGTAGAAGTATACCTTCCTCAATGACTGTTATTAACAGCTTCATGTCACCTAATTAAGCTATAAATTCAGCAAAAATTAAGAATTACATAATAATACCATTTCCTCATTCTGACAAACTTCTCATTATTCAAGGCCTATTTTTGTCAAATGTATCTCCCCAAAGTTAAAGACTTTTTTAACACAACAGTACTCTGGAAAGTCTTATTAAAAAGGGCCACTAAGCATACTAAAGCACCTGAGAACCCCATAAGCACCATAAAGTTGTGTCTGACAAAATACATAGGAGTACATAAGCCTTCCACATTAGTTACAGGTAAGTACAAGAGTACAAAAATATTAGAGATCTAACCAGGGCTTTTAAGTCAACTACCAATGCTATCAGAGGCTCCAGGACCTCTTCCTCCTCCAAGCCCTACTCTGCCTTCCTTGAGATGGTACAAATATTAGAGCCTCTCTGCAAATCCAGCATTCAAAGGACAATCCAAAATCTCCTGCATGTTTCCTTCCGCTCAGCATCCACTTTCCCCACCTCTCCTAAATCCCGAGCCTGTTCCAGCACGCGCCCCTACCCCTAAGCTACATAACAGTCCACCGTCCCCCACAACGCTTCTGCCCCAAACCTACAGCAACGCTCACCCAGCAGCATCCTTGCTCCCATCCCACCCGCGCCCTAGCGCCACTTACGTTAACCTTCCCCATCAACAACCTCCATAGGCCGCCGAATAAGCGGTATCCCGTCAGCCACCCCCTACTCAGCGCGCCCGGCCGCACCTCACGGTCCTTGAGGCCCAGGAGCAGCACCTCTTCCATGAGGGTGAGGCGTGTTTCTTTGGAGTCGCCCTTCTCATCGTCTCCGGGCTCGTCCCGGCGGCCTTCATCCTCAGAGCCGCCTCCCGCCTCCCGCTCCTTGGCGGCGGAGGCGTTGCGGGATGCCTCTGTCCGGCGCTGCACCAGCCCGGAGCTACGCTGGGTCAAGGAAGTCATGGCTGGAAGCACTGGAAGGTGCCACGGGGAGAGGAACTTTGCGACAGATCGGGAGGGGGAAAGAAGAAGAGACGGCAGCCACTCCTGCCTCCGCCCTATCCCCACCGGGGCAACGGCCGGCCGGGGGGAATCATGGGGAGCGGGATTCGGCCGAGGCAGTGGCGGTGGGAGCCGGCGTTCCTCGCCTGCTGCGGCCGAGATGGCGGAGGTGACTTTTTTTCTAATATGGCGGCGTAGGCTGATGTCAGCGGAGGATGTGGTAGTGGCAGGCGGGGGGGGTACGACCGGAAAGTGCCGCGGACGGGAGTGGCCCCTCACGGGGCCGGAGCTGTGGACGGAGAGACTCAGGGATGCGATCCCCTCAGCCTCAGGGACTGCGGGTGGTGCCGGCTCTATTTGACTATTACTAATCGGTAGCCGGGGCTGTGGAGGACGATTAATCCAACGCTCAGGGCGGAGGGGAAGGGGGGCTGGAGAGCTGGTGCCTGCCGCGCCATAATCCGGGGGCTGGGTAGTACACTCTCATAAATTAATTTTTTTAAAGTGCTTTATTTACAACCTTAAGTCTGCTGGATTTCACTTGTAGCCCCAAGTCTCATTGCTAGTGCAGCCCCGAGTACTAAATTAATCTACATATATATATATATATATATATGTGAAAAACCACAATCACTTGTTTTTTAAATTTTTAAATATTTAATAGTAATAAAATAGTTATTAAAATAGTAATAAAATTAGAGTAATAATAATTTAGACAATTTGAATTAAGACAATATGAGACAATAAAAACAAAGAGTTACAGACGTCCGGGTACCTTTTTCTGGGCAGCACAAGCCCGTTAACCAAGGATTAACCCTTAAAAACAACAGCCTGTTGCATATTCATACACTTCATGCATGATGCATAAATTCCATTCAAACACAATATTCGGCCTGGTCATCATCAACTTCTGCCTCCTAATCCTAACAGCGCCTTCGAGGCGGGAAGAAGTTCGTTTCTTCTGGTAAGGGAGCAATAAATTCTTTTTCTCTGAAAGATTTAGGTGTCCTGTGGCTGCAATCTCGCTGCAAGTCCTTTCTTTAAAAAATAGTATCCTACATAGCATAGTTTCTATTTTAACAATTTTTATAACCTAAAACTATATTTAACACACTACTGAAGAGAATTAATACACCATCACTTTCTAACACAACACATATAATATTCATTTTAATATTTGTGAAAAGCCAATCATAAAACATGCATTTTTCACAATCCCCACTCTTATTCTTTGTAAATAATTTGGCTTGAGCAAATTTCTTGTCTACTTGCATCTTCTGGACTATGCTGGCAAAATAAAACAGGGGATTACACAAGGAAGAAATATCAAGACAATTGAAAAATCTTAATTTCTTCTAATACTTTCTTACCAGCTAGGTTTTAGCATTGTTTTCTAATTTTTGGACTGGTACCTGGGTTATTATATGTATTTTTTTTTCTTCTTTGATTCCTTTTGCTTGTTTCTAGAATGACTTTTCTGTGATCATCAATTTTCAACACTTTGATATATTAAGCTTTCCACAAACACCCCCTTCTTTAGCCAATAAATAGTCCAAAGCAAACCTATTTTGGTACACTACAGTTTTTGTTTGGCTTAGCTGACTTGATATTAACTCTAATGCCTGGGCGACTTTATTTGCTATCATTTCTATAACTGCTTGGAGTCTTGTAATACACTCAACATATAATTTGGGGTCAATACAGAGTTAGATTGCTGTGCTGGTTTTACCTTTTTGTTTACTATTTGTTTTTTACCGAATCTTGAATCGTATCTTTAAGATGAAATGTAAAACAAATCCATCTCTCTCCTTTTGGACATTCAATTCCAAATCTATTACCACTTTTTCCTAAGTTTCTTGTAATCCAATATTTTCTCTGTTTTGCCTACAGGTTTTAATTTGGATGGGTTATAACAGTGACTGTTGACATAGGTGTGTGTATTAAAAGAGGAACTTTGGTTTCTTTCTATGTGATGCTTTCTGTAGCATGTGTGACATGATCTTGCTGGTATCCCGAAAGGGATAAGACAACAAATGAGTGCCAGAAACAGGAATAACAGAGGTCCAGTATGGCTTATACTCCCACCTCCCATGCCTGTGAGGTTGCAACCCAAAACAGGTGTGTTTGATCTTCTTGGTGGCGAAATACAGAGGCCAATCTGGTCTTGGCCTCTATTTCCTTGTCACTTTGTCTTAGCTAATTTCCAGGCAAATTGTTTTTGACACTCCTTAACTGTGGTTTCTCCATGTTCCTCAGGTATCTCTCATTCAACAGGCACTAATAATTCCCATCCCCAAAACAAAGTTATTACTTTAACACTTCTTGCAATAAGAGCATAAATTTTGTGAACTACAATACTAATTATTCCCACAATTCAAGCATTTACTTATAACCCAGCTAGCATGTCCAGTATCAGAATGAATCAAATAAAGTTTACAGTATGATACTGATGGAAATAGTAATTCCCCTTCTTCCCTATACAATTCACGGGCTAAGGTCAGAATACAAAAACAGTCTTGACCCCTCTGTCTGAAGTATTCCTCCCCAGGGAGATGTTTTATTCAGGCAGTGCTCGGAACCACTGATATAAGCGTTGTCTCATTTCTTAATTAGGTGTTATTCTTTGTTCATTTATTGGATCATTTGGGTTTTCCCAAACTATTACCACTCAGTCCCTATTGGGAAGTCAGTTCGGTATTACCTGGTTTAAATGTGATAGTCCATTCCTCAGGTTCCTTCCCAAGTCCTTTGATTTTGCTGGCATGAATTCACCCTCTTTCTGTGATTCGGATTGTTGCTTCATTAGTACCTGGAAAGGACTTCTTAATAGCATAGTTGTAAAAGAAAGACAATACTTCATTAACTTTTACCATTCGCTTTTCTTCCAAACTTTCTGGGTTTAGCTAAAAGCTTTCTCCACAGCAGCCTCTTCTTATATCCAGCTGTGCTAATAGCTGCAGAGGCAAATTCTTCTTTCTGTGAGTTACAGTTAGTTAAATTAGAAAGGCCAGACAATTTTAAAACGAGATGTATCACATCTATTGTTTTTTACTTTTTAGGCAACATTTAATTGTTTTAGCCTTACAAATCCATTCTTCAGAAAAAAACCCCAACTTCTTCGTTCTAACAGCAAACAAACAAAAAAAGTCTTACTTGTTGAGATAAACAGGACAGGAGATTCTCCTCCTTTTAATGCCTTTATTAAAGTGATCAGCTCGAGAATGGGGGGTTTGGCAGATCCCCGGAGTTCTGCCGCCGCTCCCAGCAGTGAATCACAAGAGGAGGATTTGCAGCTCTGTCCCCAAGGGGGCAGGGCCGGGAGGCCTGTCCTCGCAAGGCAGTGGGGTATACCCAGGGTTTCTTCATTTGGGTTGTCAGTCCAGCGGGTCCTGGGTCCAACTGGCATCGTTTATAGTTGGGGCGAGGAGTGACCAAGGTTTTCAAGCATCTCTGCCACCTTCGGACCTCGGCCCTGCTGTCCAGACACCACTCTGACCTTTCAATTCTGTTTTGGCTCGTCTCTTTTGGGGTATTTTCCAGGATTTGGTAAAGGTCCTGTCCCAAGGTAGTCTGGGTTTGGGGGAAATTTGCATGTCTCCTGAGATGCAAATATCCCCCTCTCCTCTCACCGTCCGAGGGGGGATTGTCATCCTCTTGGCAACAGACTAGGGTGGTGCTGAAATAAACAAGAATCTCCTACAACTGAGAGTCAAATGACGATACTTAAGGATACTTAACTGGCGGTTACACTATTTCACTAACAAAGAACTCTAGGCCAACGGTCAACTCTCAGATCAACTCAAAAACTCCTCTGCTGCTCCTTCTCTTAGAAAAAAACTGTAACCTTTTTTTTGTTCATAACACTTGTTACTAAAGGAAAACAAACCACTTTGTGAGGTTTGGAGAGTCAGCAATCTCTGCTTTAATTTTATCTTTTAGTGCTAGCCCCCTTCCCCTCTTTTCACAGCCTTGCAGTCAATGCTGTTCTTGGCCCTTTCCCCGCTGCTGCCACTTTGCTGCAGGAGCGGAGCAGGGGAGAACAGCCTCGGGCATGGGGACCTTGGGGGCATGCCTTGGGTCTCTTTTGCCCCCTGTCTCTCTCTTCTTTCTATTTCTCTTTCCTTCTGTAGTATATGATATACATAATTCATGCTTTGGAAATTGTATAAAAATTATAAAGATCCAACCATGCCTCTGACCCCCATGGCCAGAAGCAGGGCTTTTCATTTCCAAAAGATTTCTGGGACTCGCCCAGATAAAATCATGGCCATTAACGAGTGAATGAGTCTTTCCTGGGTGATCAGTGACCATTTACCAAGAATGTCCAGAACATTCACCGAACAACACCAGGGAGAGATTACATCAACACCAGGGAGAGATCACATGTCCTGGCTACAGCTGAAAGGAAGACCATTTCGAGGAGCCCAGACAGCCATCCAAACCTATGGACTGACTTTTGTACGGGATTGAATCTGTATAGTTCCCGTTATACATATGTAGGAACTTACAGAAATCTTAGGTCATTTCTGCTTCAGGCAGAATAAACTGTAATATAAGCTGGCTGCCTGGAGCAGTTGGTGTGAAACTCTGGGGAGACGCTGACACTACGTCAGTTCGACCCAAGTCCGCCCAGCATCAAAGTCCGGGGTTGACGCTGTCTTGGCTGTGGCGGTTTTATAATATTCTATTTTTTGGTTGTCGATCTAATAAATTTATAAATTTTTTTTTTATAATTTTGGCTGCAGAATTGATCATTTATAACACTTCTCTCTCTCGGCCCACTTACCGGGGCCGACACTGCCATCCTGGACTCGGGACCCCGACAGTCTGGGAGCCACCCCGGCAGTTCCGCCACTGAGCCAGCCCGCTCCTGGCCGGCAAACCAGTGTAATCTGCTCCCAGCACCGCCGCCGGGTCACGTCCATGAATCGGTCCCTGCCGCAGCCCCCGAGACCCTGCCGCTCGTAGGGAGCAGTCAGACACCTCCCAACCTTGACAACCCCAAAACTTGGTGTTCTCAGGTGCTCCTGACATATTTTTTTTCTTTCTATAGTCAACTTATCCTCTTTTCCCTTCAAAGAGGGCCCATTCTGCTAGACCCTTTCCGGACCCCAGTTCAGCACTGAATAACCTCCTAACAACCAAGTGTTAAGACACTTCCCTACCTTCCATGCAAAAAACCCGCATTCACACTTCTGCTCTCTTCCAGCACTAAGATGACATCACTCCACATTCCAACATCCCAGAGTTTGCTAACCATCCCCCTACTTTAACTTCTCTCTTTCTTCTCCTCTTACCCCTTTTTTTTTTTCTTTGATTCAACTCACCTCAGACCGTACGAGGTGTACCCAACTGTTACTTCGTTTTGAGGGGTCTCAGGATGAGGGAAGAGACGAGAAAGTTGACTCCATGTATCAGAAGGCTTGATTTATTATTATATGATATATAAGATATAAAAACTATACTAAAAGAAGAGAGAGAAGGATTTCACTACTAAGCTATGCTAAGAATAGAAAAGGAATGTGTAAACTGAGGTCTTCTAAGACTGAGACCAGCCGGAAAGGTGAACTGTGATAGGCTCTTAATTGGAAACAGTTTGACGGGGCCAATCACAGACCTCGCCTGTTGCATTCCACAGCAGCAGATAAGAATTGTTTACAGTTTGTTCCTGAGGCTTCTCAGCTCTCAGGAGAGGAAAAATCCTAAGTAAAGGATTTTTCATAAAACATGTCGGTGACACCCAACTAATTTACTTCCAAAAGTAAGCTTACAACTTTTTTTTACTAGGATTGCAGTAGCTGTTGTAACTTAAATACATACTGGTTAGCTGTAGCTTACTGGGTCTAACATCTTTGCCATATAAGCTACTAGATGTTTTTTACTCTTCCTCACTCCTGAATTAAAATTTTATGAGCTATCTTATTTTCTGTATTTATGTATAGATGATAAAGGATTTTTCTGACAAGGGTAAGCTTAAAGCTGGTACTTAGGCTAGTTTTAACTTCAACTCTTAATTTAACAATATCTTCCTTGGTCTGTTTTATATCATCTCCCTCTGTCAATTTTTCAGACACAAATTTTACTTCCTGTGTGTAGCCCTCAATCCATAATCTATATTATTTCAATAATCTAAGTAATTTTCTGATCTCCCTCTTAGAAGAGGGAGGGAGAAGGGATAAAATTCCTGCAAATCTCTCATGGTTGGGTTTCCAGCTACCTTTATTTATTAAGTGTCTAAGATATTTTACCTCCGGTTCTACAAATTAGAGTTTCCTTTTTGATACCCTTAGTCCTCTTTTCCCTGAGAAAATATAAAAGTTGTATAGTAGTTTCTCTCACTTCAACTTCAGCTTCCTTAGATAGTAAAAAAATCATCCACATATTGGATAATTTGTATTCCAGGAGGAGTAGAGAAATCTTGTAGTATTGTTTCTAAAGCTTGCCCAAATACGTTTGGGGATTTCGTAAACCCCTGTGGTAACTTTGTCCATCTTAATTGCTGCTTTCTCCCAGTTTTTGGATCCTCCCATTAAAAGGCAAAAATATCTCCCATCTAAATTTTAGTTTCCTCCCTCAATTACCACATCTTTAATGACCAGAACTGTAAAACTTTCTCTTTTTGCCCCTGTTACTTTTCTCTGTATGTTTGCTCACACTGTAGCCTTTTTGAATACTTAACAGGCAGGTTCTCTCTGCCCCTGTGTCTACTACAAATTCCAATCCTTCTTCTTGGGGACCCACTTTTGAAGATATCACAGGCTTCAGATGGCATTGGTCCCTAAAAAAAAATAGAGTTTATGACCTCCCTATTCCCCCTCTGTGCCCATTTCTTTAAAGATTTTCAGATCTTTCGCTTGCTTAGGACCATTTTCCTATCTCTCTTCGTTAGCGTTCAGGAACACATAATCACGAGAAATGATTATATGCAGGTGCTTTTATTGAAGAGCTCTGGGTGTCAGGGGTACAAACCCAAATCTGACTCCGACATAAGTTCGGGATGAACATGTTTTTATATTCTACTGTTATATAACTTTCATGTTAGTTATTAAACTTACATTGTTCTATAGTATACATAGTTTTCAGCCAAGCATAGCCACCTTAGACTAGGAACATACAGTTTCTCATTGTTCTTCTTATGATTACACAATAATTATTTTAATTACTAAACAATCATCATATCTAGTAATTATACTACTTACGCAGGTAAAACACAAGGCTTAGCATTTTTCCAAGGCCCTACTATCATTATCCCCCCTTTGAAAGCATTTTTACTTCACTATAGGTGTAAATGTTTTCACTTGATACAGTCCTTTACTTCTCAATTTATGTTTGATGTTCTTCAAATCCAGGGTTGATGCAAACGTTGTCGTGGATGCTGTCACGGGCTGGAGAACCAGAGTTAGTGGGCATGGATCTCGTGTCAGTGCCTTTATTATTTTCTGATTCCAGGAAATTTTCTTCTGTATTTCTCTCCTTAAGATGCTGTAAACTAACCAAATTGCTAAGAATACAATTAGTAAGATTATCACACTCTCAATGATAGATTTAATCCATGAACTCACATTCCACCCTAACCCTTTAAAGATTTTTCCCAACCAGCTTGTAGTCAAATCCTTTTGCTCTTCTTGTGCTTCATGTTCTATTTGTTTCAACTTATTGATGTCATATTCTACATCTGCAGTTACATTTGGGATGTGAACGCAGCAATGATCAACTCGTCCCTTTAAAAATCCACATACTCCATGCTCCTTCAGGAGTAACAAATCTAAGGCTAATCGATTTTGCAAAGTCATTTTTGTGGTGGCTTGTAATTGTACGTTTAATTCTCTAAATCCTTCCCGGGTGACTCTTGCTAGTCTATCTACCTCACCTGTAAGTTTGTACAGCATCTCTCTACTCTGATAGTTTGCTATAGGACCAAGCAAAGGCTCTAGGGCCCACCCAAGTTTCACTCCACTAGAGGGTTCTTGCCAAGTGTCATCTGGATTTTCATTGTCTAGAACTTCTCGTCTTGCTCTTATCTGCAGAAGTTCATGTTTTCCATTAAATGGGGACTTTTTCCAAATTGGACATAAGGTTGGGAGGCCCAAAGTAATTTCCTTTACTTTCCCGTCTACAGGCAGATGTGTTGTCCAGGTACCATCGCTTGTTGCCCATAAAAAATTGTCCTGGACTTTTAATTGTACTCTTGGTACATCCTATAATCACTATAATTCATTTTGCCTTGTTTATGTTTGATCTCTCTGCAAGCACAACCAATTTGTAGGGCTATTGCCAGGGGTGGCATCTGTTTTATCTCTGCATTATCAGAAGTGCAGTCATAAGTTTTATTGCATGCCCACCAACTTACTTTGTCTGCCCACATTCTGCTAGTGGCAGTGTACATTACTGCTGGATCTGTTTCATTCTCTGAGCTTTCTCACTTATTACACCAAGGGGTGTTTGCCATATATTGGAATTTTTGAAGTATACTCACAGACCACGCACTGTCCCAAGGCTCTATCTGATTATTCTGATCCTCGGCCTCACACTTCTATGCCAGAGTGGTTTCTGTAACATTTTCTATGATCTTTTTATAGTGTGTCAAATAGCATTGCCATTGTGTGATGCCTCCTGACTGTCCCAAACGGGTTCCTAGTATGCCATCACTTAGAATACAGTCTTTCTGGCTCATAGGTCTTATCTTTGTTCCTATTTTCTCCCAAGTTTCCTTGACCACCTGTCTCAACTCGGGTACCTGTTTGCATGCAATTGTTTTGTTCTTTTGTATTTCAGGTAGTTTTGATGTTATGATTCTGCAATTTACTGGGTCTCCTGCTGCCTTTGGTATTGGCAGACAGGCAGTTATTCTACTGGTGTTTTGTATTTTGGCAAAATTTTTCACTAATCCAATCATTACATTTTCAGCTTGAACTGCATTAGAAATTTTTATCACCTGTGTTTCTGCCTCTCTCTTCATTCTAGAATGAAGAGTGGTTAGTTGATCTTTTTGCATCCCACATCCCAAAGACATTAATGACCATAACATTAGCACAATTACTAATAGCATTCTCAAAGTAATTAAACACATCTTATCTGCAGTCTTGGTTCCACAGTTTACATAGTCCATGATCCAGGATGGACTTTCTTCACTCGGGTATAGTGAATCCAGGGGTCCACGCCGGCTACTTTGACTGCTGTAAAGGTGGTCAGCAGTACCTGATAGGGTCCACTCCACTTTTTTTTCAGCAGTTCTTCGTTACAGTTTTTAATGTACACCTCGTCTCCTGGAAGTATGTTATGAACTGGGTTCTTGAAAGTTATTGGTCTATTCCACACGAGGATGCTCCGGAGCCCAGCTAAAGTTTTCCCAAGAGACAGAACATAATTATACACTTCCTGTTTTCCTGTAACATGTACATTAGGGTTAGGCTCAGGAGATTCATATGGTTTCCCATACAATATCTCATAAGGACTGACTGACATCCCGCTCCTAGGTTTTATCCTAATCCTCTCTACCTGTCCACTTGGTTAGGGTCTCCACGGTGTGTGGAGGTCTCAGGTTATCCCAGCAATCTCCTTACCTCTTTTACTACTGTAGGTATGAAATGGGACCCCCTGTCTGATGATACCCCTAGGGGTACCCCGAACCTGGGAATAATTTCTTGTAGTAACCACTTAACTGTTTCTTTTGCTTGGTTAGTGCGACAGGGAAGGGCTTCTGGCCATCCAGAAAATGTGTCAACCCCTACTAACAGGTATTTGTATCCTTGAGTTCTTGGCAATTCTACAAAATCTACCTGCCAATAGTCTCCTGGCTCTATTCCTATCCAAATTCTTCCTAGCTGTGCCTGTCGCCTAGCTGCTGGGTTGTTTTTCAAGCAGATATCACATTTTGACGTGACTGATTTCGCCATTGTTAACATCCGTAGCGAAATTAAACTCTGCTTTAGCAATTTTACCAATGCCTCTGCACCCCAATAACATTTGTATGTTTAATTTGTAGAACTTCTCTCATTATCAAGGGGGGGGTACCACTATTTGTCCTTGTGAAGTCAAATAACATCCTTCCGAGTTTTTTGTGCATTTAGTAAACGTGCCAGTCTCTCATCTTCTACTGAATATCTTGGCTTTGGAGGCAGATTAAATTGGGATATATTGAGCCTTGAAGGTATCAATGCAATTGTTGTTTGCACCTCTCGAGCAACTTGTCGGGCTGCCCAGTCTGCCTTTCGATTTCCTTCACAGATTTTGGAGTTTCCTGATTGGTGTGCTTTACAATGTATAATTGCCACTTGTTCAGGTTTTTGTACTGCTTTTATCAATTATAGGACTGCATCTTGTTGTTTAATGTGTGTACCTCGAGAAGACAATAATCCCCTTTCTTTCTACAGTGCTCCATGTACATGCACCACCCCAAAAGCATATTTTGAGTCAGTCCATATATTTACCTTTTTCCCTTCACTTAATTCTAGTGCTCTGGTTAGAGCAACCAGTTCTGCCTTCTGGGCAGATGTCTTTGGTGGTAATGCTTCTGCCTCCACTACTGTGCTGACTGTTGTTACCTCATATCTAGCATATCTGGTTCCGTTTTCCACGAAGCTGCTCCCATCTGTAAATAGCTCCCACTCCGGCTGCTCTAGCGGGACGTCTTTCAAGTCTTCTCTTGCTGAATAGGTGTACTCTATTACCTCTACACAGTTGTGTTCTAATGGGCCTTCTTCAGTTGTGGTACCTAGGAACAAAGCTGGATTCAAAAGGTTAGTTGTTTTTAATGTGACATCATCCTGCTCAGTCAGGACTACCTGGAATTTTATCATCTTGCTTGGAGATAGCCAATGGCCCCCCTTCTGTTCTAAGACAGTGGTTACCATGTATTGTATATAGACATCTATGTGTCTTCCCATAGTAAGCTTCTTGGCTTCTTGTATCGGCATCACAGTGGAAAAGTAGCCCACTGGCCTTTTCCAGCTTCTCAGTCATTGGGTTAGGACTCCTAGTTCTAGGTGTGGCCTTTCATGTACAAACAGCTGAAAATCTTTAGACAGATCAGGTAACCCTAATGCTGGAGAAGTTGTCAGTGCTTATTTTTAGTTTCTAGGAAGGCTTCTTTCTGTGGCTTGCCCCAGGTGAATGGCTGCGTCTTCTGAGCTTCATACAGGGGTTTCGCAATCAGTCCATAGTCCATTATCCACAAGTGACACCATCCTGCCATCCCGAGGAAGACTCACAGCTCATGCAAGTTCTGGGGCTCTGGAATAGCACAGATAGCTTGGATACGGTTAGTACCTAGTTTTCGTTGCCCTTGTGAAATTTCACATCCCAGGTAGATCACAGTCTGTTGGGCAATTTGTGCCTTTTCTCTGCATACTTTGTAACCTCCCATTCCCAGTGAATTTAAATCTCAATGGTTATTTTTGTACAGGTTGCTTTTTCTTCTGTAGCTATTAGTATATCATTAACATACTGCAACAATAGGTATCGGTCTCTTGGTACTTGCCCATTTTCGTTTCAAATCTCCAGTTCTCTTGCCAGTTGGTTCCCGAATAGGGTCAGCGAGTTCCTGTCCCTGGTCATGTCCAGGTGAGTTGGGTCTTTCTTCCGTTCCCTGGGTTTTCCCACTCAAAGGCAAACTGTTTCTTACTTTCTTTGTCAAGGGGGATGCAGAAAAAGGCATCTTTTAAATCAATTACAGTAAACCATTTATATATCTCTTTTTACGGATGTTAGCAATGTGTAGGGATTTGTTACCACTGGATTAATGTCCTTTGTTATTTTATTTATTGCTCTCAAATCCTGCACTAATCTATATTCACTATTTGGTTCCTTTACTGGAAATATTATGTCCTAACCTATTTTACAAATTCTATGTCTAATCAGCTGCTATATTCTCCCAACACCATCGCCTTGGTAACATTTTCCTGCCATAACTGATTGCCTTGGTGAAACCTATCTGGGCACTCTCATTTCCAATGCCCTTCCCACTTGCAATACGCACATTGATTTAGGCTTAACCCTTGCATAACTGGTCCTCTACCACGACTACCTCCGCCACGTCCCTCAAAACTTGGGTTCCCCTTTTCCTTGTACCACTGCCAAAGATTTTGCTGCTGCCCCCCACCAGCTCCTCTTACGCGATTATTATACACCCTCCAGGCCACCTCCAGGATTCTGAGTTTTCATAACTATTCCCACTACCCGTGCCACCTTACCAGGACCTTCTCTACAAGTTCCAGCTGACCACCTCTAAATAATCAAATCTGCAGGAAAAAAAAAGGCACTTCTACAAACACTGGCCCCTCCACTCCCACGCCTTGTCGCAAGGGAGCAATCACAGTCTGTTTTTGTCTGCCTATGTCTTTTCCCTCCACAACCAGGGCAAGCCGCAACCGGCTTCGGGTTCCGCGGGCCACTGATTCATTACCACCACCATCTTTTTCACCTGCATCCCTCTCCCTCCTTTCTATCACAGCCAGGCTTTGCCCAACTTCTGAGGAAGAGGAATCAAGTGTCGATGGGAGAGGAGGACAAAGAGAGAAAGGTGTACTAGATGAGACGGGTTCAGGATCAGGTGAGGTAGGGGCAGGCAGTGGGACAGGGACAGATGAAGCAGGTGGGATAGGGTTAGGTTCTCTTAGTCTTATTGGAGCTACTTGTAAATCAATATCTGTATAATTTTCCTTATTCCATGCCAAATGTTCTAGACAATGTTTCTCGCAAACTCCACACTTATCACTTGCAGACACTCTAACCACCATTAATCTACATTCACCCCGCCATTCTGGCTTTCCCCGTAAAATAGAAAAACAAATCAACATACAAAACCTCATCCATTGTTGGGTTTTTTTTCTTGTTTTTTTTTCTTCTTCTTTTTCTTCTTTTTTTTTTTTTTCTTTTTCCTTCTTGCTTACGAAACAACATTAACTGTGAAATACTGTTATATTTCAAAGTCCAGTATTTTGGCTATTTTTTGCCATTCTCCAAGACACATTCTGGCCACCATGTATTACAATAATTAATCAACTTAGCTTTACGTAATTCTTCCCCAAAATTACCCTGTTTCCAATGTGCTATTAAGCACCCCAAAGGAGAAGATGCGGAATAGAGGCATTGCTGTCCAAAATTCCTTTGAGCTTCTCCATCCAAAAAACCAAATGCCGGACCAGCAACGCTTTCACGATTGTCCTACGGAACGGCGCTTAGGCAATACCACCAAGAATTCCTTAGCCCAACCAAGCGTAGCTTTCACTGCGTCTTATTGGCAGGCACCCAAACCAAAATAAAAGCACCTTACCTCTCTCCTGGGGACGTTGTGAGCAGCAGAGGCGGTCGCGGCCAATGGGCTCCTCGAGAATTCCTCGGCGCCGGCTGGAGCATGATTGAGTCGCGAACTCACTCAGCAGCACTCACAGGGTCCCATCTGGGTCGCCAAAAATGTTAGCGTTCAGGAACACATAATCACGAGAAATGATTATATGCAGGTGCTTTTATTGAAGAGCTCTGGGTGTCAGGGGTGCAAACCCAAATCTGACTCCGACATAAGTTCGGGATGAACATGTTTTTATATTCTACTGTTATATAACTTTCATGTTAGTTATTAAACTTACATTGTTCTAGAGTATACATAGTTTTCAGCCAAGCATAGCCACCTTAGACTAGGAACATACAGTTTCTCATTGTTCTTCTTATGATTATACAATAATTATTTTAATTACTAAACAATCATCACATCTAGTAATTATACTACTTACGCAGGTAAAACACAAGGCTTAACATTTCAGAGTTTTATCTTAGCATTTTTCCAAGGCCCTACTATCATCTTAAGTTCATCTATTCAGTTGGAGTTTCTTCTCTCTAAAAAAGCTGTCACTTAAAAACTTTTTTTAATTTTTTTTTTTTGCATTTCACCTTTGATATGCTGTTTCATTTAATCCCTTGATTATGTAATTACAATAATTATTCATGTGGTTACTCCCCTCATTATTTTGACCCCACTACTCAGGAGGTACAGTTAGCATTTTGTCTTCTCTGGGGCTTCCTGCAGATTATCTTTTTTCCCCAAGCTTTTGTTCCAGTTGCTCTGATTTATTGCTTTTCTTCTTGAGAAAAATATTATTTTCATTATAGGCCGCACCTCTTCTAAAGTATAAATTTTTGGACCTAAAAATTTGTCTAATTGTTCAGCTATGCCTATGGGATCCTCCAAATATCCCTTTGATTTATCTCTTAAAGTTTCTGACCTCAGATGAAGTCAAAGGAGCATTTACAAACCCCGGTCCGCCCCCTCCTATGGGAACCTCTCTTAACGGAATTAGACCAATCCCTTTATCCCATTGTTTTTTAATTTTTTTTATCTTCTATAGCCTTTCTTCTGTATTTTTAGGAAGAATCAAGAGAGGGCTTTCTATTAACTAAACTTTTATTGTTTTGATAAGGTGATTCATTTAGAGAGTTCCCCTGACCAGCCGGAGCTGTGGTTACCAAGAGAACGGAGCTCGGGGCAGGACGGGTGGGACTCGGCACAGCACCGAGTCTCGATCCTCTAAAGGCGAGGTCTGCAGGCGGAATCGCCCGAAGGGTGTTCCGGTGCAGACCGAGCTGGAGCGCGGATAGCCCCAAAATGGCCAATGGTGGCAGATCTGGTAGAGAAAAAACAGGCGGCAGACCCCGGCTGCAGCGGCGGTACCCGACCAGAGTCAGGGCACCTGGGGATGGGACAGACGGGACCCCCCCTCGGTGCGGTCGGCGCGGCGACCACGGTCCGCACGGCAGGAAAGACCCCCACCCCCGCCGGCAGGGCCA